>NC_084565.2:1825000-1870000 GCF_033978685.3 Nerophis lumbriciformis
CCACGACATGACGTCGAGAGACCACGACATGACGTCGTGAGACCACGACATGACGTCGAGAGACCACAACATGACGTCATGAGACCACGACCTGACGTCATGAGACCACAACATGACGTCGAGAGACCACGACATGACGTCGTGAGACCACAACATGACGTCGAGAGACCACGACATGACGTCGAGAGACCACGACATGATGTCGTGAGACCATGACCTGACGTCGAGAGACCACGACATGACGTCGTGAGACCACGACATGACGTCGAGAGACCAGGACATGACCTCGAGAGACCACGACATGACGTCGTGAGACCACGACCTGACGTCGAGAGACCACGACCTGACGTCATGAGACCACAACATGACGTCATAAAACCACAACATGACGTCGTAAGACCACAACCTGACATACTAAGACCACAACCTGACATCCTAAGACCACAACCTGACATCATGAGACTACAACATGACCTCATAAGACCACAACATGACGTCATGAGACCACAACATGACGTCATGAGACCACAACCTGACGTCATGAGACCACAACCTGACGTCATGAGACCACAACCTGACGTCATGAGACCACAACATGACGTCGAGAGACCACGACATGACGTCGTGAGACCACGACATGACGTCGAGAGACCACGACCTGACGTCATGAGACCACGACCTGACGTCATGAGACCACGACATGACGTCGAGAGACCACGACCTGACGTCGAGAGACCACGACATGACGTCGTGAGACCACGACACGACCTGATGTCGAGAGACCACGACACGACCTGACGTCGAGAGACCACGACATGACGTCGTGAGACCACGACATGACGTCGTAAGACCACGACCTGACGTCATGAGACCATAACCTGACGTCATGAGACCACAACCTGACGTCGAGAGACCACGACATGACGTCGTGAGACCACGACATGACGTCGTAAGACCACGACCTGACGTCATGAGACCACAACCTGACGTCATGAGACCACAACCTGACGTCGAGAGACCACGACATGACGTCGTGAGACCACGACATGACGTCATGAGACCACAACCTGACGTCATGAGACCACGACATGACATCGAGAGACCACAACCTGACGTCGAGAGACCACGACATGACGTCATGAGACCACAACCTGACGTCGAGAGATCACGACATGACGTCGAGAGACCACGACATGACGTCGTGAGACCACGACCTGACGTCGAGAGACCACGACATGACGTCGTGAGACCAAGACATGACGTCGAGAGACCACGACATGACGTCGTGAGACCACGACCTGACGTCGAGAGACCACGACATGGCGTCGTGAGACCAAGACATGACGTCGAGAGACCAGGACATGACGTCGAGAGACCACGACATGACGTCATGAGACCACAACCTGACGTCGAGAGACCACGACATGACGTCGTGAGACCACGACATGACGTCGTAAGACCACGACCTGACGTCATGAGACCACAACCTGACGTCATGAGACCACAACCTGACGTCGAGAGACCACGACATGACGTCGTGAGACCACGACATGACGTCATGAGACCACAACCTGACGTCATGAGACCACGACATGACGTCGAGAGACCACAACCTGACGTCGAGAGACCACGACATGACGTCATGAGACCACAACCTGACGTCGAGAGATCACGACATGACGTCGAGAGACCACGACATGACGTCGTGAGACCACGACCTGACGTCGAGAGACCACGACATGACGTCGTGAGACCAAGACATGACGTCGAGAGACCAGGACATGACGTCGAGAGACCACGACATGACGTCGAGAGACCACGACCTGACGTCATGAGACCACAACATGACGTCATAAGACCACGACATGACGTCATGAGACCACAACATGACGTCATGAGACCACAACTTGTCAGGTCCAACTTCAAACTTTCTACTTACACAGAAAAGTAGACCCAGACATATTAGGTCCGCTCTACAATATCCATTCATATCTGAATCCCAACTCTTGTTCATCCCTGTGGAGGGAGATGTGGCCAGCGTTGCTTGCAGGAGCAAAGGTCACCGCCTCTGTCCATGGTGCTGAGGACAGAGCACCATCAGACGGGGGCGTGGCAGTGCTGAAGGCGAGACACCGCTGGCAGATGATTAGATTTCACAGGTGGTACGTGTTAATCTAATCATGTGTTGTCTTTAACAGTAAGCGGCCGGGAGCAGGAGAGAGAGGATACGGACGTGACTGAAAAGTCACGTTCTGGGGGAGAAAGACTTTTGATAAAAACGTATGTATATTAAAACCTTTGTTAAAAACTGCACGCTTGGCTCCTGTGCCGTGTCTACAGTGGAACTGCTAGGAATCCCGATTCCAAGTCATATTTGTTTTTTAAATTGACTTAAAAAAAAAAAAAATTCATTTAATCGATTTTTAAAAATAAGTTGTTTGGCCAGCTTTTCTAACCTGCAACCTGTTTTGAAAAAGTTTCAATATAACTATCACACCAAATACATTGTGAGAATCGGTTTGAATCGGGAATCAAATCATCACCCCGGGAATCGTATTGAATGGCAAGGTGCCCAAAGATTTTCACAGCCCTAATAGATATGCTAAACTAGGGCTGTCCCCGTCCGATAGTCGGGCTACCCGGAGCTGGCGGCTACACAGCAGCTAAGCACACAATAGCACACAAGCTAGACATCGGTCATAAACATTGAACAATGTTACATTGGTCAACATAAACAAGTATCACATCATTAGTTGTATATTACTTACACACAGCAGGGGTAGTAGAAAGTATACAGTAACAAACGTGTTCGCATCATTCAACTTAATGCAAGTCATCTTTTTTTTTAATCGATTAAAAAATTAATCTACTTTTAATTTCATTGATTTTTAAAATTACATTTTTCAACCAGCTTTTCTAACCTGTAACCTGTTTTGAAAAAGTTTCATTATAAATAGCAAACCTTTATACAGTAACAAACGTGTTTGCATCATTCAACTTAATGTAAGTCTTTTTTTTTTTTTTTTATCAATTTAAAAAATATCTATTTTTCATTTAATTGATTTTTAAAAATAAATTTTTCGGCCAGCTTTTCTAACCTGTAACCTGTTTTAAAAAAGTTTCATTATAAATACTATACCTTTATACAGTAACAAACGTGTTTGCATCATTCAACTTAATGCAAGTCATATTTTTTTTTTTAATCAATTTAAAAATTTCTAACCTGTAACCTGTTTTGAAAAAGTTTCAATATAACTATTACACCAAATACATTGTGAGAACCGCACACAGCGGGAGTACTAGAAAGTATACAGTAACAAACGTGTTCGCATCATTCAACTTAATGCTTTTTTTTTTTTTTAATCGATGAAAAAAAAAAAATCTACTTTTAATTTAATTGATTTTTAAAAATAGGTTTTTCAAATGAACTATAAGATACTAACAATATAATTGACCAAAAATAAACAGAGTGCATTTTTAGTATCGTGGCCATTGATTGGCTGAGCCTTAGACAGCATAACTTTACTGTATTGGTTCAATATTTCATGTCTACTGTTAAAATACTACCTTTTATGCTCTAACTATGAAACTATTTGATTCATAATGAATAATTCCGACTGTTATGTAGATTATTATTACATTTGCTTAGTGGATTTTGAAGCAAATGGCAGAAATTCAGTAGAATTGCGCCTAAATCCACAGCGGTGTTGTATTGACTGTCTTGTTTTTGAAAGAGGTGCTTCCTCCCAGTGGTGGTCCCTCAGTACCTTAGGGCCTCCCAGTGGTGGTCCCTCAGTACCTTGGGGCCTCCCAGCGGGGGAATCAGCGGCGAGACCAGCGATGTATCAATTTGGAAGCAGCTAATTGACTTTGGTCGCAGCTCATTAAGTCTGAAATGCGTGGCTAGCGTCACATTATCACTGCAACGTGCAAAAAAAATGAAACGTCAGGGAAAGAACATTAGCATCATTTGCGGTAATCACTGATGTCGTCTTTTGTCTCCTTTTAAACGGCCTTTTTTATTAAACACACTTATAATCACGCCCACTGGTGGTGTCAATATGACATCATCATCTCATTTGCATAATGCATTTTTACTAACTACATTTTTACATGCTAACAGTTAAAAAGTGTCACGTACTGAGTTATCTGTCTCTGGGGTAAACGGTTGCAAAACTAGCGCAAAAAGTTAGCATGTTAATGTTGGCATGCTGGCAAGCTAACGTTAGCAAGTTAACAGTTAGCTTGTGTCACATACCAAGTTATGTATATGACTTAAGATGTATGGCTGGGGAATTAGACCAACAAGTTAGCATGATAATGTTAGCATGCTAAAAGTTAACAAGTGTCACATACCAGGTGAAATGACTGTAGGGTAAACGGTTGCAAAAATGGCTCCAAAAGCTAGCACTTTAATGTTAGCATGCTAATATAAACATGCTAACAGTTAGCATGTTTCACATACCAAGTTATATGTCTGCAAGGTGTATTGCTGTGGAATTAGAGAAAAAAGTGTAAAATTGTTAAAAAAAAAAAAATAGCACTTTAATGTTAGCGTGCTAGCATGCTAACATTAGCACACTATCAGTTCACAAGTGGCATATATCAAGTTATACGACACTAGGGTAAACGGTTGTAAAATTAGCTGAAAAAGCTAGCACTTTAATGTTAGCATGCTAGCATGCTAACGTAAACATGCTAACATAAACATGCTAATGATTAGCATGTGTCATATACCAAGTTATATGACTGTAAGGTGTATGCTGTCTTCGCAGGAAATTGAAAAAAAAAGTGTAAAATTGGATGAAAAAGTTAGCATGCCTAAGTTAGATTGCCAGCATACTATCATTTGCATGCTAACAGGTAACAAGTGTCACATACCTGGGTATGTGACACGTATATGGCTCTGGGTTAAACAGTTGCAAAACTAACTCAAAAAGTTAGTATGCTAATGTTAGCATGCTAACAAGCTAACGTGAGCCTGATGATATTTCGCTTGTGTCACATACCAAGTTATATGACTATAAGGTGTATGGCTGTCTAAGTAGAGAAAAAAACGTAAAGTTAGCTAAAAAGGTAGCATTTTCAGGAATTAAAGAAAAAAAAAGAGTAAATTTAGCAAAAAAAGTTAGCACTTTAATGTTAGCATGCTAAAGTTTGCATGCTAACCGTTTATAAGTGTCACGTCCCAAGTTATATGACTCAGGGGTAAACGGTTGCAAAACTAGCTAAAAAAAAGTTAGCATGCTAATTTTAGCATGCTAGCAAGCTAACAGTAGCATGCTATCAGTTAGCATGTGTCACATACCAAGTTATATGACTATAAGGTGTATGGCTGTCTAAGTAGAGAAAAAAACGAAAAGTTAGCTAAAAAGGTATCCTTTTCAGGAATTAAAGAAAAAAAGAGTAAATTTAGCACAAAAAAAGTTAGCACTTTAATGTTAGCATGCTAAAGTTTGCATGTTAACCGTTTACAAGTGTCACGTACCAAGTTATATGACTCAGGGGTAAACGGTTGCAAAACTAGCTAAAAAAAGTTAGCACGCTAATTTTAGCATGCTAGCAAGCTAATAGTAGCATGCTATCAGTTAGCATGTGTCACATACCAAGTTATAGGACTGTAAGGTGTTTGGCTGTCTAAGTAGAGAAAAAAACGTAAAGTTAGCTAATAAGGTAGCATTTTCATATAAGTATGCTAGCATGCTAACATTAGCATGCGAACAGTTAACAGTGTCACTTATGAAGTTATATGAATCTAGGGTAAACAAAGGCAAAATTAGCTAAAAAAATCTAGCACTTTAATGTTAGCATGCTAGTATGTTAACGTAAACATGCATACAGTTAGCATGTTTCAAATACCACGTTATATGACTGTAAGGTGTATGGCTGCGGAATTAGACAAAAAAGCGTAAAATTGGCTAAAAAAGTTAGCACTTTGATGTTAGTGTGCTAGCATGCTAACGTTAGCACGCTAACAGTTAACATTTCAAATTTCCGGTAAGTGGAGAAATGGCCGAGTTAGAGCGAGTAGGAAAATAAGAATTTTTGTGTTTTTTCTTACCGACATCTACTGTAACTTTGGAGTCAATGAGAGATTTCGCTGACTTTCTTGGCTTTGAGGCCCACCAGAAGCCACATGGGACACATCAGCTCCATAAAAGTGACATTTTCTGAGAGAGGACAAGCGTGTCGACGTTTTCCCCCAAACACATGACAGTGACATCTAATATGCGGCCGTGAGGACAGCTTGTTCACCAAAGAAAAAGCTCATTTTCAGGCTTTCTACGCTGTAGTGAATTACAGTGTGAGCCATCCGCTTAAATGGAGGAAGGCCGGGTTGATGGCGCTCGCCTCACTCCGATGGCGCTCGCCTCACTCCGATGGCGCTCGCCTCACTCCGATGGCCATGCAGCCAAAACCAAACACTGGACGTCAAAACTTTTTAGCCAGGGTTGAAGTAAACAAGTGTGTGAACAAAATGAGACCGATGCCCAATTTAAAATACGCCCATCGGCGCGAAGGAGACCTTTTCCTACGGTATAACATATGTGGGCTTTGTACCGAGGATGTCGTTGTGGCTTGTGCAGCCCTTTGAGACACTTGTGATTTAGGGCTATATAAATAAAGATTGATTGATTGATTGATGTGGGGGTTCCAACGGTATAACATATGTGGGGTGTTCCGACGGTATAACATATGTGGGGGATCCGACGGTATAACATATGTGGGGGGTTCCGACGGTATAACATATGTGGGGGTTCCGACAGTATAACATATGTGGGGGTTCCGCGGGTAAAACATATGTGGGGGTTCTGACAGTATAACATATGTGGGGGTTCCGCGGGTAAAACATGTGTGGGGGTTCTGACGGTATAACATATGTGGGGGATCCGACGGTATAACATATGTGGGGGGTTCCGACGGTATAACATATGTGGGGGATCCGACGGTATAACATATGTGGGGTGTTCCGACGGTATAACATATGTGGGGGTTCCAACAGTATAACATATGTGGGGGTTCCGCGGGTAAAACATATGTGGGGGTTCTGACGGTATAACATATGTGGGGGTCCCGACAGTATAACATATGTGGGGGTTCCGCGGGTAACACATATGTGGGGGTTCTGACGGTATAACATATGTGGGGGTTCCGCGGGTAAAACATATGTGGGGGTTCTGACAGTATAACATATGTGGGGGCTCCGCGGGTATAACATATGTGGGGGTTCCGACGGTATAACATATGTGGGGGTTCCGACAGTATAACATATGTGGGGGTTCCGACGGTATAACATATGTAGGGGGATTCGACGGTATAACATATGTGGAGGGTTCTGACGGTATAACATATGTGGGGGGTTCTGACGGTATAACATATGTGGGGATCCGATGGTATAACATATGTGGGGGGTTCTGACGGCATAACATATGTGGGGATCTGACGGTATAACATATGTGGGGGGTTCCGACTGTATAACATATGTGGGGGGTTCCGACGGTATAACATATGTGGGGGTTCCGCGGGTATAACATATGTGGGGGCTCCGCGGGTATAACATATGTGGGGGTTCCAACGGTATAAAATATGTGGGGGTTCCGACAGTATAACATATGTGGGGGATCCGACGGTATAACATATGTAGGGGGATCTGACGGTATAACATAAGTGGGGGGTTCTGACGGTATAACATATGTGGGGATCCGACGGTATAACATATGTGGGGGGTTCTGACGGCATAACATATGTGGGGGTTCCAACGGTTAAACATATGTGGGGGTTTCGCGGGTATAACTTATGTGGGGTGTTCCGATGGTATAACATATGTGGGGGTTCCGACGGTATAACATATGTGGGGATTCCGGTAGTATAACATATGTCGGGGTTCCGCGGGTATAACATATGTGGGGTCCCGACAGTATAACATATGTGGGGGTTCCGCGGGTAAAACATATGTGGGGGTTCCGACGGTATAACATATGTGGGGGTTCCGACAGTATAACATATGTGGGGGTTCCGACGGTATAACATATGTAGGGGGATTCGACGGTATAACATATGTGGAGGGTTCTGACGGTATAACATATGTGGGGATCCGACGGCATAACATATGTGGGGATCTGACGGTATAACATATGTGGGGGGTTCCGACTGTATAACATATGTGGGGGGTTCCGACGGTATAACATATGTGGGGGATCCGACGGTATAACATATGTAGGGGGATCTGACGGTATAACATAAGTGGGGGGTTCTGACGGTATAACATATGTGGGGATCCGACGGTATAACATATGTGGGGGGTTCCAACGGTTAAACATATGTGGGGGTTTCGCGGGTATAACTTATGTGGGGTGTTCCGATGGTATAACATATGTGGGGGTTCCGACGGTATAACATATGTGGGGATTCCGGTAGTATAACATATGTCGGGGTTCCGCGGGTATAACATATGTGGGGTCCCGACAGTATAACATATGTGGGGGTTCCGCGGGTAAAACATATGTGGGGGTTCCGACGGTATAACATATGTGGGGGTTCCGACAGTATAACATATGTGGGGGTTCTGACGGTATAACATATGTAGGGGGATTCGACGGTATAACATATGTGGAGGGTTCTGACGGTATAACATATGTGGGGATCCGACGGCATAACATATGTGGGGATCTGACGGTATAACATATGTGGGGGGTTCCGACTGTATAACATATGTGGGGGGTTCCGACGGTATAACATATGTGGGGGTTCCGCGGGTATAACATATGTGGGGGCTCCGCGGGTATAACATATGTGGGGGTTCCGACGGTATAAAATATGTGGGGGTTCCGACAGTATAACATATGTGGGGGATCCGACGGTATAACATATGTGGGGGATCCAACGGTATAACATATGTAGGGGGATCTGACGGTATAACATAAGTGGGGGGTTCTGACGGTATAACATATGTGGGGATCCGACGGTATAACATATGTGGGGGGTTCTGACGGTATAACATATGTGGGGGTTCCAACGGTTAAACATATGTGGGGGTTTTGCGGGTATAACTTATGTGGGGTGTTCCGATGGTATAACATATATGGGGGTTCCGACGGTATAACATATGTGGGGATTCCGGTAGTATAACATATGTCGGGGTTCCGCGGGTATAACATATGTGGGGTCCCGACAGTATAACATATGTGGGGGTTCCGCGGGTAAAACATATGTGGGGGTTCTGACGGTATAACATATGTGGGGATTCCAACAGTATAACATATGTGGGGGTTCGTTGGCCGGTTCGCCTCGTATTGGACGTCAGAAAAACGTGCGGAACAAGAATAATAATAAAGTTAGAAGTATGAGGAATAATAATATAGACTGCCCATAATTAATGACTTTTTACTCCTACTTAGTCATATTAACATGGAAGCCAAACGCAGACTTTGTGTGTGCTGTCGAAGTTGCAAATACCTGAAAAGATGAAAGTTGTCACAAGCCTTAAAATAGTCCAACTGCCGCAGGATGTGAAAGTTGGCGTACCTGCAAAGGAGCCAATAAATAACTCAGTTTCATTTCGACAACAAACAGGAATCTGTGATTAAGACTTTTAATTAGGACTTGAACTTGACTCATTCTCACAGTGCCTGGAGCAAAATAGCCAGGCTGAGCTGATAAACCAGTTAGAGGTGTTGTTGCAGCTGATACAAGCTAGAGGGCGCTACAACCAGCTGCAGTTAGAAGTGTTGTTGCAGCTGATACAAGCTAGAGGGCGCTACAACCAGCTGCAGTTAAAGGTGTTGTTGCAGCTGATACCAGCTAGAGGGCGCTACAACCAGCTTCAGTTAGAGGTGTTGTTGCAGCTGATACCAGATAGAGGGCGCTACAACCAGCTACAGTTAGAGGTGTTGTTGCAGCTGATACCAGCTAGAGGGCGCTACAACCAGCTACAGTTAGAGGTGTTGTTGCAGCTGATACCAGCTAGAGGGCGCTACAACCAGCTGCAGTTAGAGGTGTTGTAGCAGCTGATACCAGCTAGAGGGCGCTACAAGCAGCTGCAGTTAGAGGTGTTGTTGCAGCTGATACCAGCTAGAGGGCGCTACAACCAGCTGCAGTTAGAAGTGTTGTTGCAGCTGATACAAGCTAGAGGGCGCTACAACCAGCTGCAGTTAAAGGTGTTGTTGCAGCTGATACCAGCTAGAGGGCGCTACAACCAGCTGCAGTTAGAGGTGTTGTTGCAGCTGATACCAGCTAGAGGGCGCTACAACCAGCTGCAGTTAGAAGTGTTGTTGCAGCTGATACAAGCTAGAGGGCGCTACAACCAGCTGCAGTTAAAGGTGTTGTTGCAGCTGATACAAGCTAGAGGGCGCTACAACCAGCTGCAGTTAAAGGTGTTGTTGCAGCTGATACCAGCTAGAGGGCGCTACAACCAGCTTCAGTTAGAGGTGTTGTTGCAGCTGATACCAGCTAGAGGGCGCTACAACCAGCTTCAGTTAGAGGTGTTGTTGCAGCTGATACCAGATAGAGGGCGCTACAACCAGCTTCAGTTAGAGGTGTTGTTGCAGCTGATACCAGATAGAGGGCGCTACAACCAGCTACAGTTAGAGGTGTTGTTGCAGCTGATACCAGCTAGAGGGCGCTACAACCAGCTGCAGTTAGAGGTGTTGTTGCAGCAGATACCAGATAGAGAGCGCTACAACCAGCTGCAGTTAGAGGTGTTGTTGCAACTTATACCAGCTAGAGGGCGCTACAACCAGCTGAAGCTAGCAGTTAGCATGGCTCATGGTAGGGTTAGCAGTGATACTTGTCTAGGTATGAAACATACCTTTATTTGCCGCCATGAAGGTGAGGATTGATGCAGCTTTGCACTGTGGAGGGACATTAGCTGCTTGTTTACTCGCACGTTCATATATATATATATATATATATATATATATATATACACACACACACACACACAAACCCTGTTTCCATATGAGTTGGGAAATCGTGTTAGATGTAAATATAAACGGAATACAATGATTTGCAAATCTTTTTTCAACCCAAATTCAGCTGAATATGCTACAAAGACAACATATTTGATGTTCAAACTCATAAACATTTTCGTTTTTTTGCAAAAAAATTATTAACTTTAGCAACACGTGACAAAGAAGTTGGGAAAGGTGGCAATAAATACTGATAAAGTTGAGGAATGCTCATCAAAGACTTATTTGGAACATCCCACAGGTGTGCAGGCTAATTGGGAACAGGTGGGTGCCATGATTGGGTATAAAAGTAGATTCCATGAAATGCTCAGTCATTCACAAACAAGGATAGGGCGAGGGTCACCACTTTGTCAACAAATGCCTGAGCAAATTGTTGAACAGTTTAAGAAAAACCTTTCTCAAGCAGCTATTGCAAGGAATTTAGGGATTTCACCATCTACGCTCCGTAATATCATCAAAGGGTTCAGAGAATCTGGAGAAATCACTGCACGTAAGCAGCTAAGCCCGTGACCTTCCATTCCTCAGGCTGTACTGCATCAACAAGCGACATCACTGTGTAAAGGATATCACCACATGGGCTCAGGAACACTTCAGAAACCCACTGTCAGTAACTACAGTTGGTCGCTACATCTGTAAGTGCAAGTTAAAACTCTCCTATGCAAGGCGAAAACCGTTTATCAACAACACCCAGAAACGCCGTCGGCTTCGCTGGGCCTGAGCTCATCTAAGATGGACTGACACAAAGTGGAAAAGTGTTCTGTGGTCTGACGAGTCCACATTTCAAATTGTTTTTGGAAACTGTGGACGTCGTGTCCTCCGGACCAAAGAGGAAAAGAACCATCCGGATTGTGTGAGGGCGCGTGTGATGGTATGGGGGTGTATTAGTGGCCAAGACATGGGTAACTTACACATCTGTGAAGGCACCATTAATGCTGAAAGGTACATACAGCTTTTGGAGCAAGACAATGCCAAGCCACGTGTTACATCAACGTGGCTTCATAGTAAAAGAGTGCGGGTACTAGACTGGCCTGCCTGTAGTCCAGACATTGAAAATGTGTGGCGCATTATGAAGCCTAAAATAGCACAAGGGAGACCCCCGGACTGTTGAACAACTTAAGCTGTACATCAAGCAAGAATGGGAAAGAATTCCACCTGAGAAGCTTCAAAAATGTGTCTTCTCAGTTCCCAAACCTTTACTGAGTGTTGTTAAAAGGAAAGGCCATGTAACACAGTGGTGAACATGCCCTTTCCCAACTACTTTGTCACGTGTTGCAGCCATGAAATTATGTTAATTTGCAAAAAAAAAACAAAGTTTATGAGTTTGAACATCAAATATGTTGTCTTTGTAGCATATTCAACTGAATATGGCTTGAAAAGGATTTGCAAATCATTGTATTCCGTTTATATTTACATCTAACACAATTTCCCAACTCATATGGAAACGGGTGTTACGTCTTCGACGCATGGCTGAGATTGTCGTGTTCCTTCCAAGGCACAAGACAAGCAGGGGCGGCGTGCAGGTAAGATTTAAGTTATTTTTAATTATTTTAAGGCAGGATCAAAATGACAAAACAGAGGACGCTAGCAAGCGTGGAGCTAAACAAAAAAAACAAAATGTCACCAAGGGTGAAAAACGGGGAATGCTGGATGGCAGAATAATCTAAAGAGCGAGGAGAAAACCAGGGGAACGTAAATGTTGCATAAAGCAAACATTGACCCAGCAACTATTGCTGGGTGACAGGAAACTATAAAGGGGAGTGATTAACCAAAACACCTGGTGAGAACACTAATTGCAAAACTAAGACAGGTGAGGAGAATCAGTGGCCATGGAAACCAACAGTAAACAGGGAAAGAAGGTGCACCCAGGAAACAGACTAACACAGAAACATTACCAACATAAATCATGCCATGATCCGGGTAACGGATCATGACAACGTGGTTTATGTATGTATATATATATATATACATATATATATATATATATATATATATATATATATATATATATACATATATGTATGTACACATATATATATACACACATATATATACATATATATATTTATATATATACTGTATATATATATATATATATATACATATATATAAATACATACATATATATATATATATATATATATATATATATATATATATACTGTATATATACATATATATATACATATATATATATATATATACTGTATATATACATATATATATAAAAATAAATAATAAATGATAAATGGGTTATACTTGTATATATATGTATGTATGTATATATATATGTATTTATATATATATATATATATATACAGTATATATATATATATATATATATATATATGTATAAATACAGTATATATGTATATATATATATATGTATATATATGTATACTGTATATATATATGTATACTGTATATATATATACATTTATACATATACATACATACATACAAACATACATATACATATATATATATATATATATATATACATACATACATACATATAAAGTCAGTAAATATGTCCCTGGACACATGAGGACTTTGAATATGACCAATGTATGATCCTGTAACTACTTGGTATCACATCCATACCTAAATGTGTGGTATCATCCAAAACTAATGTCAAGTATCAAAGAAGAGAAGAATAAGTGATTATTACATTTTAACAGAAGTGTAGATATAACATGTTAAAACAGAAAATAAGCAGATATTAACAGTAAATGAACAAGTAGATTAATAATCCAATTATTACATTTTGTCCCTCATAATGTGTACAAAATAATAGGTGTATAAATGACACAATATGTTACTGCATACTAATTAGGAGTCTTTGTTTGTTTACTTACTACTAAAAGACAAGTTCTCTAGTATGTTCACTATTTTATTTAAGGACTAAATTACAATAATAAACATATGTTTCATGTACACTAACATTTGTTGTTACAATAAAGACAATAATGACTTTTTTTGTGGCTCCCTTTATTTAGAAAAGTACCAAAATAATTTTAGTACTGGTACCATAAATATTTGTATCGTTAGAACACTAATATATATACATATATGAACACACATAGCCTATATATATATATATATATATATATATATATATATACACACACACATATATATATATAGTAGGGGTGTAACGGTACGTGTATTTGTATTGAACCGTTTCGGTACGGGGATTTCGGTGCGGTTTGAAGATGTACCAAACGAGTTTCCACACGAACATATTAAGTAGCCACCTCCGCTTCCTTCTGCTTGTCTCTGTCAGTCCTCTACACACACCCAGCATTGTCCCACCCACACAACCATCTGATTGGTTACACACAGAGCAGTAACAGCCAATCAGCAGTGCCTATTCAGAGTATGTAGTCAGTGCTCCAGCGTCGTGATGAGCAGGTAGGTGTTTAGCAGGTGAGCATCAGCCAGCGGACTCTCCCCAGATGATAATAAACACCTCCCAGTCAACTACTAGTAACATCACTATGAGCTCGTTGACCTTCTAGAAATATAAACGGCAGCTCAGCTCGCTCGCAGTCCTGGCTTGAGGTGAAGGCTAATTCGCTTTTAGCCTAACGTTAGCTCATTTTGCGGTGTGTGTGTGTGTTACGGACAGCAAAGCCCTGTCTGTCTGTTATTTCACTTTACCTTTTTCTGTGTTGATTGAGCTGTGTTGAAGCAGCAAAAAAGGACATTATGTTCAATGAAGAGTTTCTGTCTCTGATAGTTGATATAATAATGTAAGTGCATAATTAAGCCTACATGAACTCCATGGTGTTCAGGGATGAATAGTCTCTCCTATTGCTATTGTACCATTTTTTCAGCTATTGTTACATTAATCATTAGTAATGCAGCAGCCTAGTTTTGAATGGCAGGGTCCCTGCTATCACATGTTGATACAAATATAACATTTACATAATAAAAATCAACTACAGGCTTCCCAAATGCTGTAATAAATTAAGCATGATGAGTTGACTTCAAACTGTTTAATGTTGCACTTTTTATATGTAGAAGAAAAGTTTGGTCATTTTATTTAATCTGAGCAACAACTTGAGGCAGTTTAATGTTGATTAACGTGGGCAGAATTATTATAGTGTTCCCAATGTTAAAAGGATAAAGCTATTGTTTACAAATTTGCTAAATAAATAACCAAAAAATGTATATTTTGTTGTTTTCTTACTGTACCGAAAATGAACCGAACTGTGACCTCTAAACCGAGGTACGTACCGAAGCAAAATTTTATATATGTATGTATATATATATATATATATATATATATATATATATATATATATATATATATGTATAGACACATTATATATGTATACATATGTATATATATATATATATAAACACACACTTATATATATGAATATGTATTATGTATGTATACTAATAATATAATAAATATGATATAACAGATATATAATTGTATATTAAGAGTATATATAAGTCCTACATTGTTTACTTCCGTGACGACCTCCTTAGAGTTGTGTAAACAATCATAAATATCAAGCATCTAAAATGTGACAAACATGGATAAGTGTGAGAGTGTTCTACACGTTTCCCATCATGCATTGCAGTTGATTTAAATGGGTGTCATTTTGAATGATATGTTATGCTTGGACATTCTTTTTTGTAATATTGACCGGTGAGCAGGTTGTGTTGTGTGTTGACTTGTTGTTGTTTATTTCAGTGGGAAAGCTTGCATGGATTGGGTCATATCGATAAATGATGTGCACTTAAATAAATACTTGTAGTGTTTGATGAGGGTCAGTCTGCATCAATACTTGGTAGAAGTCAAAGTTGTCAATAAGGACACGTCCGTCCCTCCCGGAATCATTTCTCCCCCCGTAATGTGCAATGGCGTCTGACCTTTTATTGTGAAAGGTTCAATTGGGCTCTCTGCGACACGGCTCGTAACTATCTCCATCACGGCTCGTAACTATCTCAAACACGTCTCGTAACTATCTCCATCACGGCTCGTAATTATCTTCATCAGACGCCCCGAGCTTTTTTTAATTGTCCGTGTGATTCTGTGTTGATGTTCCACTTTTGTCTCCGCCTTGCTAGTGAGGTCAAACGTTATAGAAGGAAGTAGTCGCATGCTAACAAACATATCTTCATTAACATTGAACTAGCATGCTAATATTAGCTACTAACATTTTATACCAACATTTTAGCTCATTTTGTACAAACCCCGTTTCCATATGAGTTGGGAAATGGTGTTAGATGTAAATATAAACGGAATACAATGATTTGCAAATCCTTTTCAAGCCATATTCAGTTGAATATGCTACAAAGACAACATATTTGATGTTCAAACTCATAAACTTTTTTTTTTTTTTTTTGCAAATAATAATTAACTTAGAATTTCATGGCTGCAACACGTGCCAAAGTAGTTGGGAAAGGGCATGTTCACCACTGTGTTACGTGGCCTTTCCTTTTAACAACACTTTGGGAACTAGAGATGCGCGGATAGGCAATTTATTTCATCCGCAACCGCGTCAGAAAGTCGTCAACCATCCGCCATCCACCCGATGTAACGTTTGATCAGAACTGCACCCGCCCGCCATCCGCCCGTTGTTATATATCTAATATTAATTAAAAAAAAAAAAAGGGTGAAAACTACGCGAATTGCACCTTGTGCAGACAAGATTTTTCGATCGGACACGGAGGAATTAGCGATGTAAAAGACCACGTTGGGACAAAAAAACACAAGTCTAATGCCGTTGCTAGCGATACAAGTGGAAAACTTTCAACGTTTTTCGTCGCCCAAACAGATTCTTTGGATGTGATAAATGCCGAAGTTTTATTTACGGAGGCAATAATTGAGCATGGACTTCCAATCGCACTGGCTGATCACATGGGACAGTTAATAATGTAATGCAACCTTTAAAAATCATTACGCGGTGATCGCGATCCCAAAAATAAACTTTTCTTGCATGATAATGTCCAGAAAAATTCGCTTTATATTACTATAGAGTCCTTTTAACGAATGAGTTTGATGGTTTATCACAAACCTTAAATGAAATTCCATGGCCACCGTCCTGCTGTCTATATCAACCAGGGTGAGCCCCACCCCTTTCGTGAGCGCACTGCGCGCGGAGTGACCCCTGTTACGCGCCCCCGGCAACAGGGGTGGCAAGCAGGTAAGCTGCGCGGGCGGAGCGCGCGGAGTGACCCACGTTACGAGCCCCCGGCCACGGGGGTGGCGGGCAGGTAAGCTGCTTACCTGCTGCGCGTGACGCCGGCCGCGGCGAAAGCGGACGAGGCGGGGTGTCGGTGCGGTGGGCGCGGTAGTGACCCTGGACGTGCGTCGGGCCCTTCTCGCGGATCGCCTCAGCTACGGCTCCCGGTGGGGCCCTCTCGGGGGAAGGGGCCTCGGTCCCGGACCCCGGCGAGGCGTCCCTTCTCCGCTCCGTAAAAGTGTCCATCTCTTTTCTTTTTTTTTCTTCTGTTGTGGCATATGCAGCAGGTGCCTGCTCGTTTTTCGTATGTGGGTAACAACATTTAACTATGTATATATATTTACCAATTGGTTTAACTGCCACCCGCAAAAAAAATCAAAAATAAAAAAAATCTAATTAATCCGCCCGACCCGACCCGCGAGCGGATAAAATCTTATTTTTTTTAATTTCATCCGCGGACTCCGCGGTTGTGTCCGCAAACCACGCATCTCTATTGGGAACTGAGGAGACACATTTTTGAAGCTTCTCAGGTGGAATTCTTTCCCATTCTTGCTTGATGTACAGCTTAAGTTGTTCAACAGTCCGGGGGTCTCCGTTGTGCTATTTTAGGCTTCATAATGCGCCACACATTTTCAATGTCTGGACTACAGGCAGGCCAGTCCAGTACCCGCACTCTTTTACTATGAAGCCACGTTGATGTAACACGTGGCTTGGCATTGTCTTGCTGAAATAAGCAGGGGCGTCCATGGTAATGTTGCTTGGATGGCAACATATGTTGCTCCAAAAGCTGTATGTACCTTTCAGCATTAATGGTGCCTTCACAGATGTGTAAGTTACCCATGTCTTGGGCACTAATACACCCCCATACCATCACACATGCTGCCTTTTACACTTTGCGCCTAGAACAATCCGGATGGTTCTTTTCCTCTTTGGTCCGGAGGACACCACGTCCACAGTTTCCAAAAACAATTTGAAATGTGAACTCGTCAGACCACAGAACACTTTTCCACTTTGTATCAGTCCATCTTAGATGAGCTCAGGCCCAGCGAAGCCGACGGCGTTTCTGGGTGTTGTTGATAAATGGCTTTTGCCTTGCATAGTAGAGTTTTAACTTGCACTTACAGATGTAGCGACCAACTGTAGTTACTGACAGTGGGTTTCTGAAGTGTTCCTGAGCTCATGTGGTGATATCCTTTACACACTGATGTTGCTTGTTGATGCAGTACAGCCTGAGGGATGGAAGGTCACGGGCTTAGCTGCTTACGTGCAGTGATTTCTCCAGATTCTCTGAACCCTTTGATGATATTACGGAGCGTAGATGGTGAAATCCCTAAATTCCTTGCGATAGCTGGTTGAGAAAGGTTTTTCTTAAACTGTTCAACAATTTGCTCAGGCATTTGTTGACAAAGTGGTGACCCTCGCCCCATCCTTGTTTGTGAATGACTGAGCATTTCATGGAATCTACTTTTATACCCAATCATGGCACCCACCTGTTCCCAATTAGCCTGCACACCTGTGGGATGTTCCAAATAAGTGTTTGATGAGCATTCCTCAACTTTATCAGTATTTATTGCCACCTTTCCCAACTTCTTTGTCACGTGTTGCTGCCATCAAATTCTAAAGTTAATGATTATTTTTTATGAGTTTGAACATCAAATATGTTGTCTTTGTAGCATATTCAACTGAATATGGCTTGAAAAGGATTTGCAAATCATTGTATTCCGTTTATATTTACATCTAACACCATTTCCCAACTCATATGGAAACGGGGTTTGTATGTTTTCACCCCAAAAATCATGTTTAATGATACTTGGCGCCATCTTAGAGCTATGCTAACTTAGCATGCTAACATTGTATGTGAGCATTTTTACTAATTGTATTCATTTAAATCTAAAAATCTGGCCTTTCGATACATTTTACAAGTACGGTACATTCCGCGTTAATGTTAGCATGTTAGCATTTTAACTAATTTCGTATGTCTAACCCTAAAAATAATGAATTTTAATACTTGGCGCCATCTTAGAAATAAGCTAACTTCTCCTGTACTATCATGCTAACGTTTTATGCTAAATGTTTTAGTAATTTAATTGATTTAAACCTAATAATCATGGATTTCAATACTTAACTCCATCTTAAAAGTACGCTAACTTTTCCGACGTCGCTATACAAACACTAGCATGCTGCATTTTAGATAATTTAGTATGTTAAACCTTAGAAATAATGAATTTTAATACTACTAGAAGTATGCTAACTTCTCCTATATTAGCATGCTATACTATAAATATTTATAATAACAATATCACTAATACTTGTTAGTATATATATATATCAGTGACGTGCAGTCACTAGAGGCAGGTGAGGCGGGGCCTCACCTGCCATCATGGAAAGAAAAAAAATGTAAAAAGAAAAAATAATAATGAAATTGTTATATGTATCCAGTGATTATACTATAAAGTTATTTTCCATTTAACTTCACCAGTTTTAGATTATTTTTATTCAAAATCGCTGAATTTTCACATTTGCCGTTCAAATACTGAGAAGAGACGGTGCGGTGAACAGCAGCCAGTTGAGGCACGTCACTCAGTGCCTCAACATGGATTCCGGACTCGGCTAACTGCTGGCCTGCTGTGCACTGAGACTGTATTGCTATATGAATTATATTATACATTTCCATAGTTTAGTTAGCTGAGGTATATAATGTACAGTGTATTTTGTCAACAACTGTATGTGTGTAACGTATTTCTTGTGCTGAGCGATCATAAAACGGCTGCAAAAGACACACTGGCTGAGGCTCCAGTAATCCCGCCTCCTGCACCCCGCCATAGAATGCATGGCAACCCCTGACGGGAGTGTTATATCAACTAAAGCCCACACTTAAACTTTCCACGTGCAAGATTGAATCTATTTAAAAAAGTTATTTCATAAGAAGCCAAAAAGTGCAAAAACAATAATGTTGGTGTTGGAGGAGTTGTGAATGACTGCAGGGCCACAACATTAGGTACACCTGCAGACTGCAGGTGTACCTAATTCACAACTCCTCCAACACCAACATTATTGTTTTTGCACTTTTTGGCTTCTTATTAAATAACTTTTTTAACCTATTTTTATGGGCTTTCCTCTTTGTGATGTTAAGTTCCTGTTATGCGCTGTTATACAGTATATGCCTTGAGCTCTTATTTTGAAGGCGCTAAGAGCGGAAGTGATGACACGTTGGAGTGGAGCGGAAGTTTTTGAAAGAAGGTAAATAAAGTGGTCCTCGTGTAAACTGGAACCTCTGTGTTTGTTATTTTGTAGTTTCATACAGTATAGGCAACATTTATAAACCCTCGATTACACTTTTTTAAATAGATTCAATCTTGCACGTGGAAAGTTTAAGTGAGGGCTTTAGTTGATATAACACTCCCGTCAGGGGGTGCATTAATCCAGCACAACAGCGGCTCATGGACTTCATTTATAAGTAAAGGTAAGACCATAATAACGTTTTTTTAATTAAATGTGCTTTTTTGTGTGCTACAGTTTGTATGTGTAAAGTTAAAGTTAAGTTAAAGTACCAATGATTGTCACACACACACTAGGTGTGGTGATATGTGTCCTCTGCATTTGACCCATCCCCTTGTTCACCCCCTGGGAGGTGAGGGGAGCAGTGGGCAGCAGCGGCGCCGCGCCCGGGAATCATTTTTGGTGATTTAACCCCCAATTCCAAGCCTTGATGCTGAGTGCCAAGCAGGGAAGAATGCTGGTATGAGCTTTTAAACATAACCCGTTAACTGCTGCCAATCAAATGGTGAATAAGATACTCTTTAGGGTTCTTTTTTTTCCACTTAATTTTTTTCCACTGGATTTTTTTGCACTGAATCTTTATACACTGATTTTGTTTAAACTGAATTTTTTTCCACTGGATTTTTTTGCACTGAATCTTTATACACTGATTTTGTTTAAACTGAATTTTTTTCCACTGGATTTTTTTGAGTGATTTTTTTTAACATTGGATGTTTTTTTTCCACTGGATTTTTATACAATGATTTTATTTTACACTGTTTTTTTATATTGGGTTTTATACACTGAATTTTTTTCCACTGAATTTTTTCCACTGGATTGTTTTTTTAACTGATTTTTTTTTACGCTGAATGTTTATACTTATTTATAATAACAATATCACTAATACTTGTTCATATTTATAATAACAATATCACTAATACGTGTTAATATTTGTAATAACAACATCACTAATACTTGTTGATATTTATAATAACAATATCACTAATACGTGTTGATATTTATAATAACAATATCACTAATACTTGTTCATATTTGTAATAACAATATCACTAATACGTGTTGATATTTATAATAACAATATCACTAATATGTGTTAATATTTATAATAACAATATCACTAATACTTGTTCATATTTGTAATAACAATATCACTAATACGTGTTAATATTTGTAATAACAACATCACTAATACTTGTTGATATTTATAATAACAATATCACTAATACGTGTTGATATTTATAATAACAATATCACTAATATGTGTTAATATTTATAATAACAACATCACTAATACTTGTTGATATTTATAATAACAATATCACTAATACTTGTTGATATTTATAATAACAATATCACTAATACTTGGTAATATTCAAGTCATGAAATGTAAATGGAGTATTTTTTGGCACTTTTTGAATGTTATTTATATGATTTTTTGGTCGGAATAGAGTTGTAAGCAGACTTTTATTTACGTTTATGCAATAAAAAATGTCTTGTCTTTCATAAAGATTGTGAAAATTCAAAAAAAAAGAGCAGTTCCCCTTTGACTTTGCCATTCATTTACCTTCTATTTTGTTTCACCTTCTTTTATGCGCGACAAATGACATTTTTATCCGTTCACGAAACGATCATTTGTAACAACAGAATAAAAACTGGCGCTTCTTCCTAATGGATTTCATGGATAAATGGTTGTATTTAGCGCGCGGAAGCGGCTTATAAGAACAATCTGTAATCTTTATTTTGAGTAAATATCCAAGTTGTAGCTGGAAGGGAAAGGAAGGCCATGTTGCGACACGTCGGTGGAAGTCAGGTGTGAGACAGACGGGCCGAGAGAGCGACAGGTATGCACAGGTGCAGACAACAACTGATGTTGCATAACACCTTGGCTTCGGAGGAGCTCGCCATGGCGACCGGCAGATGAACCACTTCCTGCTACTAATCAGGAAGTAGTCCAACACTTTTTTTTGACTGGCTGGATTGTGTTGTGTCTTCCAGACAGGCAATGTTGCCGGGCTCCTAAATCACTTTCACCTGCCACGTGATAACGTGGGATTGATATCAATAAAAAATGTGTACGGAAGCAAGGTTGGTTGCATGAACAGAGACACTCACTCTCTGCTAGCCCAGCAACGCAGGAAGTGATCACGTGACACGCTAACAGCCAATCAGGTGACAGTATCAACTATCATGTTCGGTTGATTCTTTGCATGGAGTGAGAAGAGAATGTCAAAATGAAGAAATTGTGGATAAAAGAGGAAAAATGCTTTTTTTTTTTTTCCATAATTAGTTATACCACACTACTTTAGCCACGCTCACCCTTTAGAGCACAGCTGTGACTTCCTGCCACTAAACCTGCGGAAAGTAGTTTTTCTCAGGTTTCTCTATGTTTACATTTTCACACTTTGCACTATTTTCTTACACTTTATGAAGCATTTCTTACATATTCCTTATTTTAAAGAGCTTATTGTTAAATGTTCAATGTGATTTTACTATTTTGCTTATGTTTGTTTTCCATGTTTGTGTTGACATTTCCTTTCTGCCTTGATAGCTGAGGGGTTATAATCAGAGGAAGTTACATTTACAATAAAATATATTATTTTCCTGCTCCTAATTTCCCAATATCATAAAAAATGTCAATAATTATCCATATAATATTTAAATAATTACTGCATAACAAAACATCCTTATCATAGTGAAATAAAAATAACAGGGCAAATTAATGTTACACAGACATTATTTCCTAGCACTAAACCTGCGGAAAGTAGTTTTTCTCAGGTTTCTCTATGTTTACATTTTCACACTTTGCACTATTTTCTTACACTTTATGAAGCATTTCTTACATACACCTTATTTTTAAGAGTTTATAGTTAAATGTGATTTTACTATTTTGTTGACATTGTTTGTTTTCCATGCTTGTGTTGACATTTCCTTAACTGAGGGATTATAATCAGAGGAAGTGACATTTACAATAAATATATTTTTTCTCCTGCTCCTTATCATTTAGTGTTCATAAAAAATATCAATAATTATCGATATGGACCGAGATAAAACACTTATTTCGTGATACTGTTTTCAGCCAAATCACCCAGCCCTATGTACTGTATATGTATATGTATATGTATATGTATATGTATATGTATATGTGGAATATGCTTAATAAGTAAAAAAAAAAATACAAATCTAAGATGTGGTTAAGCAGCAATATTTGAATATATATAATGATAATATCATAATATGCTGACAGTTTCATTGAATCAAAATATATGTATACACAAAATTACGTTTTTTTAAATTCACTGTTTGAAAATTCAGTGTAGAAATATTCATATGGAGTGGAACCTCCATTTACAAACTTGAACATGGAAACATTTGTATAGTGAATGGATTTCCGGATTTGCCATAAACAATGGAAACATGAATAATCGGTTCTAGCTTCCACAAAAGTCCCCCATTTTATATTAAAAACTGCACACTTTAAACACAATATTATATATATATATATATATATATATATATATATATATATATATATATATATATATATATATATATATAACAAAAAAGGAAAATAATTTGACCTTGTGTCCTTGAATATTTGTGTTGAAGTGTGGGAGCGGCAAACAAGCATAGTGTTACCATCTAACCACCGTTAGTGCGGTCCTCCATCGGCTTGTGTCCCTGTAGTTCCTTTTCCTTACCTTTTTTTACAATGGATTTTTTTTTCACTGAATTTTTTGCACCGATTTTTTTTTTGCACTGAATTTTCATACACTTATTTATTTTTTTACACCAGACTTTTTTTTTGCCCTGATTTTTTTTCACTAAATTTTTTTAGACTGGATTTTTCCATACTGATATTCAAAACAGAACTTTGACAAACTAAATTTCTTTGCACTGAATGTTTATACACTTGATTTTTAGACACTGGATATTTTTGTACTGGATTTTTTTCCAATGGATTTTTTTTTTAACTGATTTTTTTTTACATTGGATGTTTTTTTACACTGGATTTGTATACAATAATTTTATTTTACACTGTTTTTTTATATACTGATTTTTTTTCCACTGGATTTTTTTGCACTGAATTTTCATCCACTGATTTTTTTTTACACTGGATTTTTTTTTAACTGAATTTTTTTACGTTGAATGTTTATACACTTGATTTTTAGACACTGGATTTTTTTCACTGAATTTTTTTTCCCACTGGATTATTTTGCACTGAATTTTCATACACTGAGTTTTTTCACACTGGATTTTTTTTTAATTGAATTTTTTTACGCTGAATGTTTATAAACTTGACTTTTTGACACTGGATTTTTTTGCACTGTTTTTTTTTCACAGAATTTTTTTCCACTGGATTTTTTTGCACTGAATTTTCATACACTGATTTTTTTTTCCACTGAACTTTTTTACACTGGATTCTTTTTTTTACAGAATTTTTTTTACATTGGATGTTTTTCACACCGAATTTTTATACAATGATTTTATTTTACACTTTTTTTTATGCTGGGTTTTAAACACTGAATTCTTTTCCACTGGATTTTCATACCCTGATTTTTTTTCACACTGAATTTTTTACACTTGATTTTTTTTTTTTACTGAAATTTTTTTAGCTGAATGTTTATACACTTGATTTTTAGACACTGGATTTTTTGCACCAAATTTTTTCCCACTGGATTTTCATACACTGATTTTTTTTTAACACTGAATTTGTTACACTGGAATTTTTTTAAACTGAATTTTTTTACGCTGAATATTTATACACTTGATTTTTAAACACTGGATTTTTTGTACTGGATTTTTTTTCACAAATTTGTTTTGCACTGAATTTTCGTACACTGATTTTTTCAAACTGGATTTTTTTTTTTACTGAATTTTTTTACGCTGAATGTTTATACACTTGACTTTTAACACTGGATTTTTTTGCACTGAATTTTCATACACTGATTTTTTTACACTGAATTTTTTTTTTTTTTTTTTACATAATTTTTTTTATATTGGATGTTTTTTACGCTGGATTTTTATACAATGATTTTTATTTTACACTGTTTTTTTATACTGGGTTTTATACACTGAATTATTTGCCACTGGATTTTTTTGCTGTGAATTTTCATACCCTGATTTTTTTTACACTGAATTTTTTACACTGGATTTGTTTTTTAACTGAATTGTTTTACGCTGAATGTTTATACACTTGATTTTTAGACACTGGATTTTTTGCACCAGATTTTTTTTGACTGGATTTTTTTGCACTGAATTTGCATAAATATATTTTTTTTACACTGAATTTTTTACACTAGATTTTTTTTTTCCTGATTTTTTTTACGCCAAATGTTTATACACTTGATTTTTAGACACTGGATTTTATTTCACTGCTATTTTTTACACTGGTATTTTTTACACTAAATTTTCATACAGAATTTTTTAATTTTTAAAAAGAATTTTCTTTAAGCTGTTTTTTTTTACACTACATTTTTTACACTGGATTTTTTTTTTACTAAATTTTTTTTTTACGTTGAATGTTTATACACTTGATTTTTAGACAATGGATTTTTTTTCACTGATTTTTCGACAGGATTTTTTTTACACTGTATTTTTTTTAGGCTGAATGTTTATGCACTTGATTTTTAGACACTGGATTTTTTTTCACTGTTTTTTTTACACTGGAATTTTTTGCACTAGATTTTCATACACTGATTTTTTTTTTACACGTAATCTTTTTTTAAACTGAAATTTTTTACGCTGGATTTTTTGCACTGTTTTTTTTTAAATTGGCTTTTTTCACATAATTTTTTTCTACTGGATTATTTTGCACTGAATTCTTATACACTGATTTTTTTTATTTTTTTTTACACTTTTTTGCCCTGATTTTATTTAAACTGATTTTTTTTTTTTTACATTCGATGTTTTTTAACACTGAATTTTATACAATGATTTTATTTTTACACAGTTTTTTTTTTATACTGGGTTTGACACACTGAATTTTTTTTACACTGGATTCACATAAAACTCAGGTACATAAATTCAGTGTCAAAAAAAATATCTTTGGTAATAAAAACCTAATTAACCTCCATGAGTGTTGGAGGCTTGTACCCCCCCAACACTTGATGTCGGAGCGCCTAAGTGGCGCTGATGCTAAGTGGCGCTGATGCTAAGTGGCGCTGCTCTGCGTCTTTAGCAAACGAGACATGTCATTGCTTCACCTGAGCCGCCAACACGCTGAGTGCGACAGTAAAAAAGTCAAGAGCCAGTTCAAGAAAAAGACCTTAAAAAGGTGCGTTCAAATAAAAACCTCCAGGAAGTAGCCTGTTCCCTAACAAACCCAAAGGAGTGAATGGACTATTGCACACCTGTGCAGGTAAAGGTAAAGGTAATAGAATGTAGGCCAGGTGGTGACCAAAACACAACTCTTCATGATATTTCATGCGGCGCCACAACAGCTAATTAATAACGTCCATGTAATTGTGCACACACGCACACACACACACACACACACACACACACACACACACACACACACACACACACACACACACACACACACACACACACACACACACACACACACACACACATACACACAGGTATAATGTGTAAAATATGCAGAAAAAGTATTTGGGTTGACTATTAATAATGATTGTGTTGGGATAAATTGTGTCCTACTTTTGGAATCTGCATATGTAAATATTCCCAATAGGCCGCCTCCCCCTCGTATTGATTGATTAGTTTAGTGTTTAAAGGTCACAGTCATAAAACACCAGCATGTAATTAACACACTGGTGTTTTAAAGCTGACTTTTTATTGCAATGTTAGCAACAACAAACCTAGGATTTGTCAAACCTCTTCCTACATCTTCTTCTTCTTTACCGTACAGTATTATTGCTACATGTTGTGTTTTAGTCTTAGTCTCTTTCTTCTTCTTCTTTACCGTACAGTATTATTGCTACATGTTGTGTTTTAGTCTTAGTCTCATTCTTCTTCTTCTTTACCGTACAGTATTATTGCTACATGTTGTGTTTTAGTCTTAGTCTCATTCTTCTTCTTCTTTACCGTACAGTATTATTGGTACATGTTGTGTTTTAGTCTTAGTCTCATTCTTCTTCTTCTTTACCGTACAGTATTATTGCTACATGTTGTGTTTTAGTCTTAGTCTCATTCTTCTTCTTCTTTACCGTACAGTATTATTGCTACATGTTGTGTTTTAGTCTTAGTCTCTTTCTTCTTCTTCTTTACCGTACAGTATTATTGCTACATGTTGTGTTTTAGTCTTAGTCTCATTCTTCTTCTTCTTTACCGTACAGTATTATTGCTACATGTTGTGTTTTAGTCTTAGTCTCATTCTTCTTCTTCTTTACCGTACAGTATTATTGCTACATGTTGTGTTTTAGTCTTAGTCTCATTCTTCTTCTTCTTTACCGTACAGTATTATTGCTACATGTTGTGTTTTA
The DNA here is from genome assembly GCF_033978685.3 of Nerophis lumbriciformis. Lineage (NCBI taxonomy): Eukaryota > Metazoa > Chordata > Actinopteri > Syngnathiformes > Syngnathidae > Nerophis > Nerophis lumbriciformis. Next base: position 1,852,898 of record NC_084565.2, read on the forward strand.
GTCTTAGTCTCATTCTTCTTCTTCTTCACCGTACAGTATTATTGCTACATGTTGTGTTTTAGTCTTAGTCTCATTCTTCTTCTTCTTTACCGTACAGTATTATTGCTACATGTTGTGTTTTAGTCTTAGTCTCATTCTTCTTCTTCTTCACCGTACAGTATTATTGCTACATGTTGTGTTTTAGTCTTAGTCTCATTCTTCTTCTTCTTCACCGTACAGTATTATTGCTACATGTTGTGTTTTAGTCTTAGTCTCATTCTTCTTCTTCTTTACCGTACAGCATTATTGGTACATGTTGTGTTTTAGTCTTAGTCTCATTCTTCTTCTACTTTACCATACAGTATTATTGGCACATGTTGTGTTTTAGTCTTAGTCTCATTCTTCTTCTTCTTTACCGTACAGTATTATTAGTACATGTTGTGTTTTAGTCTTAGTCTCATTCTTCTTCTTCTTTACCGTACAGTATTATTAGTACATGTTGTGTTTTAGTCTTAGTCTCATTCTTCTTCTTCTTCACCGTACAGTATTATTGGCACATGTTGTGTTTTAGTCTTAGTCTCATTCTTCTTCTTCTTTACCGTACAGTATTATTGCTACATGTTGTGTTTTAGTCTTAGTCTCTTTCTTCTTCTTCTTTACCGTACAGTATTATTGCTACATGTTGTGTTTTAGTCTTAGTCTCATTCTTCTTCTTCTTTACCGTACAGCATTATTGGTACATGTTGTGTTTTAGTCTTAAGTCTCATTCTTCTTCTACTTTACCATACAGTATTATTGGCACATGTTGTGTTTTAGTCTTAGTCTCATTCTTCTTCTTCTTTACCGTACAGTATTATTAGTACATGTTGTGTTTTAGTCTTAGTCTCATTCTTCTTATTCAGTCTTGCTGCTGAAAGACTAAACTCAGACTTGTAACCAATAACTCGGGGTGTGTGGTACCCTGAGCCTTGGCCACTACCAATATTGAGCCGATACGATATCAACAGGAATCATACATACCTATTTTTTGTTTGTTTATTTGTAGTGTGGAATGTTAGAAACTGTTTGATCAAGTGAAATTATATATATATATATGTATATATATATATATATATATATATATATATATATATATATATATATATATATATATATATATATATATATATACTGTCTTTAAGTCAGCACAGTAATTAATCAAGTTAAGCTCATGACACAGTAAGTGGAATGATGCGGACACGTTTTTTACTGGATACTTTTCAACACGCTGCTGCCTCGGAGACGTAGTATGTGTGACTAATATACAACTATAGTGATGTTTATTTTATTTGGCCAAACTGAACCACTGTTTTAACATGTTGAAACAGAAAATAATCAGATATTAACAGTAAATGAACAAGTAGATTAATAATCCATTTGTTATGATCCGCTGCCCGGATCATATTTTTGTTTTTGTTTTCAAGTCACTTGTGTTTTTCAGCACCTCTTGAGTTTGTTTCTGTTGCCATGACGGCAGATTAGAGTCACCTGCCTCTGGTTAGTGTCCCGGACGCGCACCTGTTGCCCGGGCACTAATCAGAGGGCTATTTAGTTTACGCGCTGGCCTCATTCGGTCTGTTGGTTTTGTTTGCTCCTACGCAACAAGTTACGCTCCTAGTTTCGCTCATAGTTTACATTTTTGATATTAGCATCTTTGCTACCCTCTTGTTTTCCGTGCCGTGGTGCACCGCGCAGCATTTTGTTCTGCAATCAGAATAAATAATTTATTCTCACCTGCAAGCCGCTTCCTGACATCCCTCTGCATCTTGAAAAGACGACCTCCGGCATCACAATGCCACGCAGGCGTAACACCATTTTTACAGTTTGTCCTTATTAATGTGTACAAAATAATAGGTGTATAAATGACATAATATGTTACTGCATACGTTAGCAGACTAATTAGGAATCTTTGTTTGTTTACTTTCTACTAAAAGACAAGTTGTCTAGTATGTTCACTATTTTATTTAAAGACTAAATGACAATAATAAACATATGTTTCATGTACACTAACATTTGTTGTTACAATAAAGACAATAATGACATTTTTTTGTCCTCTCCTTGAGCGCCGTCATGCCCGTTAAACAAAAGAAAAAAAAAATATGGGGAAGCAGTACTTTTCAAACAGAGTATAGTAGCGTTTTTGATTCATTAGTACTGGTATACTATACTAGTACTGGTATACTATACTAGTACTGGTATACCGTACAACCCTAATTAGCATATAATGCATGACTGTGTAAATATCTTTTAAAAAGGCAGTCCAGGGACAGAGGTTGCACAGTAGCCTACTATGAAAGTGTTCACATGTAATGGGTGTCACTATGTAAAGTGCTATATAAATATAAGGTGACGTTGACATATGTGTAATAATGCATTGTTCAATGAAATAATTGATAGAAAAGACAAGTAATGTCAACATTCTTACAGTTAGCATGTGTCGAGTATTAAGTTATATGACGCTGAGGTGTACGGCGGCCAAATAGGCAAAGAAAAAAGAAAGTTGGCATGCCAATGCTAACATGCTATTAGGAGGGGCATGGCGTCTGAACGACGTAAATGATGCGGTCGCCATAGAAACGGAGGAAAGTGGAGAGGATGTGAGCATGTTATTTAGTGTGGATGGTCATGGTCACATGGAGACACCACACAACAGCATTAAGAACTGGTCGGGGGGCCACTTGCACCCCCCCTAGGGCTGAGTAGGATGCAGCCTGACAGCGGGCAGCAGGACGCTGGCACACCAGCCTGGGGGGCCCCCCGACTATGTGAGGCCCGCCCACAATATTAAGACCCCCCACCAACTTCTCTGATGCGCCAGCAATGTTGGGACCACCTGGGTCAAAGGTCACACACTATGTACTGTCCCACATGTCAGGGGTCATTACACTTGTCCAAGGGACAAACTTGTTCTCAGCAGACACTGTGAGGGCCAGTCTTGTTGAAATCAAAAAAAAAAAAAATGTATTAGTCTATGTTGTGTGTATGTATATATGTATGTTTTAAGAGCCAGTCTTCTTGGAAGAAATATATATATATATATAAACAAACATATATACATATACTGTATATATATATATATATATAAACAAATATATATACATACATATATATACATATATATAAACAAACATATATATATATATACACATTAATACACATATATATGTATGTATATATATATATATATGTCTTAATAAGGTTATCCAAAAAATAGTGCTCGATACCGTAGTAGAGCGCAATATATGTGTGTGTGGGGAAAAAAATCACAAGACTATTTCATCTCTACAGGCCTGTTTCATGAGGGGGGGTACCCTCAATCATCAGGAGATTTTAATGGGAGCATTCGCATACCATGGTTTATATAGGGCACAGAGTGGGTGGGTACAGGCTGGCGTAGGGGCGTGGTGATTGGCTCATGTGTTACCTAGGAGGTGTTTCCGTCTATGGCGGCATGCTGTTACAATTTTGCTGCGCTTGTTGAGGGATGACAGGTCTGGACGGTAAATAATAAACAGTTTCTCTTTCAAGCATAGGTTGCATCTTTTATTACCACTATTGTAAGGTGTGCTGGATGCAAGAATTTGCCATGTTATTGAATATTCAACATTATTGTCTTTGAGGTCCCAAATGTGTTTGCTGAGTTCTGTGGTATTTCGCAGGTTTTTGTTCCTGAAAGAAGCCTTGTGATTGTTCCATCTGGTTTTGAATTCACCCTCGGTTAATCCTACATATGTGTCGGATGTGTTAATGTCCTTGCGTATTACCTTAGATTGGTAGACAACTGATGTTTGTAAGCACCCCCGGTTGAGAGGGCAATCAGGTTTCTTTCGACAGTTACAGCCTTTGTTGGTTTTGGAGTCGCTCTGTCTGGGGGCCGACGGCTCATTTGCAATTGTTTTGTTGTGGTTTGAGATGATTTGTCGTATATTGTTCATCCCTCAACAAGCGCAGCGAAATTGTAACAGCATGCCGCCATAGACGGAAACACCTCCTAGGTAACACATGAGCCAATCACCACGCCCCTACGCCAGCCTGTACCCACCCACTCTGTGCCCTATATAAACCATGGTATGCAAATGCTCCCATTAAAATCTCCTGATGATTGAGGGTACCCCCCCTCATGAAACAGGCCTGTAGAGATGAAATAGTCTTGTGATTTTTTTTCCCACACATACATATATATATATATATATATATATATATATATATATATACATATACATATATATATATATATATATAAACAAACATATATACATATATAAACAAATATATATACATACATATATATACATATAAACAAACAAACATATATATATATATATATACATTAATACACATATATATGTATATATATATATATATATATATATATATATATATATATACATATATATATATATACATTAATACACATATATATATATAAACAAACATATATACATATATAAACAAATATATATACATATATATAAACAAACATATATATATACATTAATACACATATATATGTATATATATATACATATATATATATATATATACATTAATACACATATATATGTATATATATATACACATATATACACACATATTAATACACATGTATATGTATTTATATAAAACAGTCTTTTTTTCAACAAGACTGACCCTCTATATGCAAATATATACAAATTTACACATTCATTAATATACACACATTTATACACACGTACATATATAGGCACACAAATATATACATCTATATATGCACATACATATATACACAGTATATATATATATATATATATATATATATATACCCACACACACGAATATACATATATATCCATATATATGTATACAATGAATATACATACAGTAAATATACATATCCATATGTGTATATATATAATATATATACACAAAAGTATATATAAATATACACACCTATATACACACAAACACGCATATATACATATAATTATATACACCTATATACACACATACATATATACACATACACGCATATATATATATATATATATATATATATATATACACACACATTTATCCACATACATATATATATATATACACTTTTATGTACATAATACACACACATATATACACATATACGCATATATACATATAATTATATACACCTATATACACACATACATATATACACATACACGCATTTATATATATATATATATATATATATACACACACATTTATCCACATACATATATATATACACTTTTATGTACATTAATACACACACATGTATACACATTTATACACATACATTTACATTCATATATATGCATACATATACACACAAATATATACACGTGTATATACACACTTATATATACACATTTATACAAACAGCAAAATATAAACATGTACATATATACACACACACACATATACACACATATATATACACAATACACACACATAAAAATATATACATATACACATACACACAAACATATTACACATATATTAATACACTTATACACAAACACATTTATACATGTATGTATGTATATATACAATGTATATAATTTTTGAATAATAATATTTTTTAATGATAATACAAATAATACATGAATATTAGACTGATATGAAGAATGATGAGGTCATACAATTACCAAAAGAAAAACACTCCAAAGAGGCGTGATTACCAGTACTGTGCTGTGAGTATATTAGGGTGAGCAAACCAAGCGCTCCTTGTCTTCCCGCCTGTGGTAAATGTCCCATGTAAGTATGTTAGGGTGAGCAAACCAAGCGCTCCTCGTCTTCCAGCCTGTGGTAAATGTCCCATGTAAGTATGTTAGGGTGAGCAAACCAAGCGCTCCTTGTCTTCCCACCTGTGGTAAATGTCCCTTGTAAGTATGTTAGGGTGAGCAAACCAAGCGCTCCTTGTCTTCCAGCCTGTGGTAAATGTCCCATGTAAGTATGTTAGGGTGAGCAAACCAAGCGCTCCTTGTCTTCCAGCCTGTGGTAAATGTCCCTTGTAAGTATGTTAGGGTGAGCAAACCAAGCGCTCCTTGTCTTCCAGCCTGTGGTAAATGTCCCATGTAAGTATGTTAGGGTGAGCAAACCAAGCGCTCCTTGTCTTCCAGCCTATGGTAAATGTCCCATGTAAGTATGTTAGGGTGAGCAAACCAAGCGCTCCTTGTCTTCCAGCCTGTGGTAAATGTCCTATGTAAGTATGTTAGGGTGAGCAAACCAAGCGCTCTTTGTCTTCCAGCCTGTGGTAAATGTCCCATGTAAGTATGTTAGGGTGAGCAAACCAAGCGCTCCTTGTCTTCCAACCTGTGGTAAATGTCCCGTGTAAGTATGTTAGGGTGAGCAAACCAAGCGCTCCTTGTCTTCCAGCCTGTGGTAAATGTCCCTTGTAAGTATGTTAGGGTGAGCAAACCAAGCACTCCTTGTCTTCTAGCCTGTGGTAAATGTCCCATGTAAATATGTTAGGGTGAGCAAACCAAGCGCTCCTTGTCTTTCCACCTGTGGTAAATGTCCCATGTAAGTATGTTAGGGTGGGTAAACCAAGCGCTCCTTGTCTTCCAGCCTGTGGTAAATGTCCCATGTAAGTATGTTAGGGTGAGCAAACCAAGCGCTCCTTGTCTTTCAGCCTGTGGTAAATGTCCCATGTAAGTATGTTAGGGTGAGCAAACCAAGCGCTCCTTGTCTTCCCGCCTGTGGTAAATGTCCCATGTAAGTATGTTAGGGTGAGCAAAAGCGCTCCTTGTCTTCCAGCCTGTGGTAAATGTCCTATGTAAGTATGTTAGGGTGAGCAAACCAAGTGCCCCTTGTCTTCCAGCCTGTGGTAAATGTCCCTTGTAAGTATGTTAAGGTGAGCAAACCAAGCGCTCCTTGTCTTCCAGTCTGTGGTAAATGTCCCTTGTAAGTATGTTAGGGTGAGCAAACCAAGCGCTCCTTGTCTTCCAGCCTGTGGTAAATGTCCCGTGTAAGTATGTTAGGGTGAGCAAACCAAGCGCTCCTTGTCTTTCCACCTGTGGTAAATGTCCCATGTAAGTATGTTAGGGTGGGTAAACCAAGCGCTCCTTGTCTTCCAGCCTGTGGTAAATGTCCCATGTAAGTATGTTAGGGTGAGCAAACCAAGCGCTCCTTGTCTTTCAGCCTGTGGTAAATGTCCCTTGTAAGTATGTTAGGGTGAGCAAAAGCGCTCCTTGTCTTCCAGCCTGTGGTAAATGTCCCATGTAAGTATGTTAGGGTGAGCAAACCAAGCGCTCCTTGTCTTCCAGCCTGTGGTAAATGTCCCATGTAAGTATGTTAGGGTGAGCAAACCAAGCGCTCCTTGTATTCCAGCCTGTGGTAAATGTCCTATGTAAGTATGTTAGGGTGAGCAAACCAAGCGCTCCTTGTCTTCCCGCCTGTGGTAAATGTCCCATGTAAGTATGTTAGGGTGAGCAAAAGCGCTCCTTGTCTTCCAGCCTGTGGTAAATGTCCCATGTAAGTATGTTAGGGTGCGCAAACCAAGCGCTCCTTGTATTCCAGCCTGTGGTAAATGTCCTATGTAAGTATGTTAGGGTGAGCAAACCAAGCGCTCCTTGTCTTCCAGCCTGTGGTAAATGTCCCTTGTAAGTATGTTAAGGTGAGCAAACCAAGCGCTCCTTGTCTTCCAGTCTGTGGTAAATGTCCCTTGTAAGTATGTTAGGATGAGCAAACCAAGCGCTCCTTGTCTTCCAGCCTGTGGTAAATGTCCCGTGTAAGTATGTTAGGGTGAGCAAACCAAGCGCTCTTTGTCTTCCAGCCTGTGGTAAATGTCCCATGTAAGTATGTTAGGGTGAGCAAACCAAGCGCTCCTCGTCTTCCAGCCTGTGGTAAATGTCCTATGTAAGTATGTTAGGGTGAGCAAACCAAGCGCTCTTTGTCTTCCAGCCTGTGGTAAATGTCCCATGTAAGTATGTTAGGGTGAGCAAACCAAGCGCTCCTTGTCTTCCAACCTGTGGTAAATGTCCCGTGTAAGTATGTTAGGGTGAGCAAACCAAGCGCTCCTTGTCTTCCAGCCTGTGGTAAATGTCCCTTGTAAGTATGTTAGGGTGAGCAAACCAAGCACTCCTTGTCTTCTAGCCTGTGGTAAATGTCCCATGTAAATATGTTAGGGTGAGCAAACCAAGCGCTCCTTGTCTTTCCACCTGTGGTAAATGTCCCATGTAAGTATGTTAGGGTGGGTAAACCAAGCGCTCCTTGTCTTCCAGCCTGTGGTAAATGTCCCATGTAAGTATGTTAGGGTGAGCAAACCAAGCGCTCCTTGTCTTTCAGCCTGTGGTAAATGTCCCATGTAAGTATGTTAGGGTGAGCAAACCAAGCGCTCCTTGTCTTCCCGCCTGTGGTAAATGTCCCATGTAAGTATGTTAGGGTGAGCAAAAGCGCTCCTTGTCTTCCAGCCTGTGGTAAATGTCCTATGTAAGTATGTTAGGGTGAGCAAACCAAGTGCCCCTTGTCTTCCAGCCTGTGGTAAATGTCCCTTGTAAGTATGTTAAGGTGAGCAAACCAAGCGCTCCTTGTCTTCCAGTCTGTGGTAAATGTCCCTTGTAAGTATGTTAGGGTGAGCAAACCAAGCGCTCCTTGTCTTCCAGCCTGTGGTAAATGTCCCGTGTAAGTATGTTAGGGTGAGCAAACCAAGCGCTCCTTGTCTTTCCACCTGTGGTAAATGTCCCATGTAAGTATGTTAGGGTGGGTAAACCAAGCGCTCCTTGTCTTCCAGCCTGTGGTAAATGTCCCATGTAAGTATGTTAGGGTGAGCAAACCAAGCGCTCCTTGTCTTTCAGCCTGTGGTAAATGTCCCTTGTAAGTATGTTAGGGTGAGCAAAAGCGCTCCTTGTCTTCCAGCCTGTGGTAAATGTCCCATGTAAGTATGTTAGGGTGAGCAAACCAAGCGCTCCTTGTCTTCCAGCCTGTGGTAAATGTCCCATGTAAGTATGTTAGGGTGAGCAAACCAAGCGCTCCTTGTATTCCAGCCTGTGGTAAATGTCCTATGTAAGTATGTTAGGGTGAGCAAACCAAGCGCTCCTTGTCTTCCCGCCTGTGGTAAATGTCCCATGTAAGTATGTTAGGGTGAGCAAAAGCGCTCCTTGTCTTCCAGCCTGTGGTAAATGTCCCATGTAAGTATGTTAGGGTGCGCAAACCAAGCGCTCCTTGTATTCCAGCCTGTGGTAAATGTCCTATGTAAGTATGTTAGGGTGAGCAAACCAAGCGCTCCTTGTCTTCCAGCCTGTGGTAAATGTCCCTTGTAAGTATGTTAAGGTGAGCAAACCAAGCGCTCCTTGTCTTCCAGTCTGTGGTAAATGTCCCTTGTAAGTATGTTAGGATGAGCAAACCAAGCGCTCCTTGTCTTCCAGCCTGTGGTAAATGTCCCGTGTAAGTATGTTAGGGTGAGCAAACCAAGCGCTCTTTGTCTTCCAGCCTGTGGTAAATGTCCCATGTAAGTATGTTAGGGTGAGCAAACCAAGCGCTCCTTGTCTTCCAGCCTGTGGTAAATGTCCCATGTAAGTATGTTAGGGTGAGCAAACCAAGCGCTCCTTGTCTTCCCGCCTGTGGTAAATGTCCTATGTAAGTATGTTAGGGTGAGCAAACCAAGCGCTCTTTGTCTTCCAGCCTGTGGTAAATGTCCCATGTAAGTATGTTAGGGTGAGCAAACCAAGCGCTCCTTGTCTTCCCACCTGTGGTAAATGTCCCTTGTAAGTATGTTAGGGTGAGCAAACCAAGCGCTCCTTGTCTTCCAGCCTGTGGTAAATGTCCCATGTAAGTATGTTAGGGTGAGCAAACCAAGCGCTCCTTGTCTTCCAGCCTGTGGTAAATGTCCCTTGTAAGTATGTTAGGGTGAGCAAACCAAGCGCTCCTTGTCTTCCAGCCTGTGGTAAATGTCCTATGTAAGTATGTTAGGGTGAGCAAACCAAGCGCTCCTTGTCTTCCCGCCTGTGGTAAATGTCCTATGTAAGTATGTTAGGGTGAGCAAACCAAGCGCTCTTTGTCTTCCAGCCTGTGGTAAATGTCCCATGTAAGTATGTTAGGGTGAGCAAACCAAGCGCTCCTTGTCTTCCCGCCTGTGGTAAATGTCCCATGTAAGTATGTTAGGGTGAGCAAACCAAGCGCTCCTTGTCTTCCAGCCTGTGGTAAATGTCCCATGTAAGTATGTTAGGGTGAGCAAACCAAGCGCTCCTTGTCTTCCCGCCTGTGGTAAATGTCCCATGTAAGTATGTTAGGGTGAGCAAACCAAGCGCTCCTTGTCTTCCAGCCTGTGGTAAATGTCCCATGTAAGTATGTTAGGGTGCGCAAACCAAGCGCTCCTTGTCTTCCAGCCTGTGGTAAATGTCCCTTGTAAGTATGTTAGGGTGAGCAAACCAAGCGCTCCTTGTCTTCCAGCCTGTGGTAAATGTCCCGTGTAAGTATGTTAGGGTGCGCAAACCAAGCGCTCCTTGTCTTCCAGCCTGTGGTAAATGTCCCATGTAAGTATGTTAGGGTGAGCAAACCAAGCGCTCCTTGTCTTTCAGCCTGTGGTAAATGTCCCTTGTAAGTATGTTAGGGTGAGCAAAAGCGCTCCTTGTCTTCCAGCCTGTGGTAAATGTCCCATGTAAGTATGTTAGGGTGCGCAAACCAAGCGCTCCTTGTCTTCCAGCCTGTGGTAAATGTCCCTTGTAAGTATGTTAGGGTGAGCAAACCAAGCGCTCCTTGTCTTCCAGCCTGTGGTAAATGTCCCGTGTAAGTATGTTAGGGTGCGCAAACCAAGCGCTCCTTGTCTTCCAGCCTGTGGTAAATGTCCCATGTAAGTATGTTAGGGTGAGCAAACCAAGCGCTCCTTGTCTTTCAGCCTGTGGTAAATGTCCCTTGTAAGTATGTTAGGGTGAGCAAAAGCGCTCCTTGTCTTCCAGCCTGTGGTAAATGTCCCATGTAAGTATGTTAGGGTGAGCAAACCAAGCGCTCCTTGTCTTTCAGCCTGTGGTAAATGTCCCATGTAAGTATGTTTGGGTGAGCAAAAGCGCTCCTTGTCTTCCAGCCTGTGGTAAATGTCCCATGTAAGTATGTTATGGTGAGCAAACCAAGCGCTCCTTGTCTTCCAACCTGTGGTAAATGTCCCGTGTAAGTATGTTAGGGTGAGCAAACCAAGCGCTCCTTGTCTTCCAGCCTGTGGTAAATGTCCAATGAGCTCATGTAAACAAACATCAGAATCAGAATCAGAATAGTTTTTATTGCCATTGTTTGAGAATCAGAATAGTTTTTATTGCTATTGTTTGAGAACGGGTTCACAAACTAGGAATTTTTCTTGGTGCAATGGTGTAACATAAAACACATATAACAGATTTGGTAATAAAAAGAGCTGTAACTGAGCTATCAGATCTTGTTATTGTTCATGTGCCTGATGGCCGAGGGGAAAAACTGTTCAGGTGACGGGAGGTGTGGGTCTGGATGGACTGTAGTCTCCTGCCTGAGGGGAGAGGGGAGAATAGTTTGTGTCCAGGGTGAGAAGAGTCAGCTGTGATCCGACCCACACGCCTCCTGGTCCTGGAGGAGAACAGGTCCTGGAGGGATGGGAGCTTGCAGCCAATCACCTTCTCAGCAGCACGTACCATGCGCTGCAGTCAATGCTTATCCTGGACTGTGGCGCCGGGGAACCACACGGTGATGGAGGAGATGAGGATGGACTCGATGATGGCTGAGTAAAACTGCACCAGCATCTCGGTCGGCACCTTAAGTTTCCTCAGCTGCCACAGGAAGTACATCCTCTGCTGGGCCTTCTTGATGAGGGAGCTGATGGGCGGCTCCCACTTGAGGTCCTGGGTGATGGTGGTGCCCAAGAAACGGAAGGAGTCCACAATGGAGACAGGGGTGGGAGAGTCAATCGGGTGAGGGGGGATGGTGGGGCTGTGACTTTCCTGAAGTCCATGATCATCTCCACTGTTTTTTGGGCGTTCAGCTCCAGGTTGTTGAGGCTGCACCAGGACGCCAGCCGGTCCACCTCTCTCCTGTAGGCGGCCTCATCGTCATCCGAGATGAGCCCGATGAGGGTAGTGTCATCCGCAAACTTGAGCAGCTTTACGGACTGGTGACTGTAGGTGCAGCAGTTTATATACAGGGAGAAGAGCCAGGGGGAAAGTACACAGCCCTGAGGAGTACCAGTGTTTGTGGTTCGACTGTCCGAGACAATCTTCCCCAGCCGCACGTGCTGTCTTCGGTCTGTCAGGAAGTCATTGATCCAACTGCAGAGGGAGTCGGGCACGCTGAGCTGGTAGAGCTTGTCTCGTAGCAGTCCAGGGAGGATGGTGTTGAAGGCAGAGCTGAAGTCCACAAACAGGATCCAAGCGTAGGTTCCTGGGGAGTCCAGATGCTCCAGGATGAAGTGGAGGGCCAGGTTCACTGCATCATCCACAGACCTGTTGGCTCTGTAGGCGAACTGCAGTGGGTCCAGGAGGGGGGCGGTGATGTCCTTGAGGTGGTGCAGGACCAAGCGCTCAGAGGACTTCATTACCACAGACGTCAGCGCAACCGGCCTGTAGTCATTAAGTCCTGTGATCTGTGCTTTCTTGGGGACAGGGACAATAGTGGAGGTCTTAAAGAAGGACGGCACGCGGCATAGCTCCAGAGAGGTGTTAAAAATGTCAGTGAAGACAGGAGCCAGCTGATCCGCACAGTGTCTGAGAGCGGAGGGTGAGACACCATCCGGCCTGGTGGCCTTCCGCGTATTCAGCTTCAAGAACTGCCGGCGTACATCCTCCTCTCGGATATAGAGGGCCTTTAAAGTCCTGTGATGTCCTTGGAGTCCTTTAAATCCTTTAATGAAGTGCTGGCGTTGGGGAGGGTGATGGTGGGGGGAGCAGAGCTTTGATGAGCTGAAGGCCGTTCATGACAACAGTAATGTATGTTGAGGCCCTGAGCTAGAGTCCGGTCATTCAGGGCCTGGGGGGCTTTGGGCTTATAGCTCGTAAGGGCCATTAGCCCTCTCCAAACTGTTCCTGTAGACCGTGGGTGTCAAACTCTGGCCCGCGGGCCAAATTTGGCCCGCCGTGTAATTTCATTTGGCCCTTGAGGCAATATCAACTTAACATTAGAGCTGGCCCGCCGGTATTATACAGCGGTGGTGCCGCTGTAACACCGCATTCACCGCTAATACTCATACTTGCCAACCCTCCTGATTTTCCCGGGAGACTCCCGAATTTTAGTGTCCCTCACGATAATCTCCCGGGGCAACCATTCTCCCGAATTTCTCCCGATTTCCATCCGGACAACATTATTGGGGGCGTGCCTTAGAGGCGCTGCCTTCAACGTCCTCTACAACCTGTCGTCACGTCCGCTTTTCCTCCATACAAACAGTGTGCTGGCCCAGTCACACATTATATGTGGCTGTAAACACACACAAGTGAATGCAATGCATACTTGATCAACAGCCATACAGGTCACACTGAGGGTCGACATATAAACAACTTTAACACTGTTACAAATATGCGCCACACAGTGAACCCACACCAAACAAGAATGACAAACACATTTCGGGAGAACATGTGCATAGTAACACAACAGAACAAATACCCAGAACCCCTTGCAGCACTATCTCTTCCGGGACGCTACAATATACACCCCCGCTACCACCAAACCCCGCCCCCATCCACCAAGTTAATGTTATTTACCTCAGATGGCTGCAAATAGAAAAGAGGCATTCAATTTTTATTTAAATTGTATTTGATATGCCATTGATATTTTATTATTATTATTATTATTATTTGAAACTCGATTTTGCATGCCACTATAAAGTTATATAAGCCTTGCTTGTTCAATATTCAATGCAAAACTTGTTTGGGTCCCTATTAAAAGGTTAATTTGTTCAACCTTGGCCCGCGGCTTTGTTCAGTTTTACATTTTGGCCCACTCTGTATTTGAGTTTGACACCCCTGCTGTAGACGGTTAGAGTACACAGATTTAGCTTTCTCCACTTCCCTGTTGAAGTGGTATTTCGCTTGTCTGTAGGTAGTCCGGTCCACGCTTCTCCACGCAGCCTCCTTCTTCTTGCGCAGCTGTCGGAGCTTGGGTGTGAACCAGGGCTTGTCGTTGTTATAACAAGCCCTGGTGCGCGCCTCATTGAACTGAATGTATGAGGTCACAGTGTCCGTATACTCGTCCAGATTGTCCGTGGCTGCTCCAATTGCCTCCCAGTCTGTCGTCTCCAAACATGCGCGCAGCTCCTCTACAGCCTCAGCGGTGAAACACTTAATGGTCCTCATAATAGGTTTATCCAGTTTCAGTCTCTGTCTGTATGGCGTCCATCCTGTCTTCACAGGAAGACTTTTTTGTGTACTACTTGTTCTGCAAACATTGTGCCAGGCAGGGGAAGAAACACTCATCAGACTTCAACACATCAACAGTGTGCACAAGTCCAGGTCAGTACATGAGTGGTATGGCTGTGGAGAAGCAGGAAGTTATGGGCTGGGGAATAAAATGTTGGAGTCACATGACATTAGCGGCTGTCACACACCACGCAGCGCTCTTTTCACTTTGGTGTGGCCCACAGCTTCCTCACGCCGGCTGGCATTGATGAAAATAGATGATGTAAATGTTAATGAAGTCATTAAGCACATTATTTAAGCAGCGCTGACACATGACATGATCACATGTGGCCCACACTGTCCTGCCACCTCAACTCTACGTGCTGCCCGAGGACGCCGCTGTGTGTCATGTGACCTGGGAGTGGGCGTGGCCTCCTCAGGTGTCTGACAGGCCACTGTTCAGCCTCCAGGTCTTCAGGGGGACCCGACCAGGAGCCAAAAAGCATCAAAAGACTCACCATACACAGCATCAACTGTGTACCAGATGTTGGTACTTTTGTACGCTAACTTATATTAATGTTTCATGACAACATCTACAAAAATATATATGCTGTCCACTTGTTACATTTCCTTTTCTTGTACTCCTGAGTATCTTTTGCAAATATGCATTCATTTCAGTTTGTCCTAAGGTGTGTTGCCGTAGTCAGGAAGTAGTCTTTGCCCTTCAATTGAATGTGCCGGTCTGAAGCATAATGTCATAAAAAATAAAAACGTAAGAAAAAAAGAGCAAATAATTGTATCATAATGAGAAAAAAGCTGACATTTTCAAATAAATAACAATATACATATATACACACATATATACATATATATATATATATATATATATATATATATATATATATATATACACACACATACATATATATATACATATATATATATATACATATAAATACACACACATGTACATATGTATACATATACACACATACGTATATACACACATTTACATATATGTACGTATACATATGTATACGTATACATATACAAATGCACACACATAGACATATATGCAGTACATATATACACATATATATACACACATTTACATATATACATACATATACAAATATACATACATATACATATATAGATATATATATACAGTACATATACATATATATATATACAGTACATATACATATATATATATACATATACATACCTATATATATATACCAGAGGTGGGACCAAGTCATTGCTTTGCAAGTCACAAGTAAGTCTCAAGTCTTTACCCTCAAGTCTCGAGTCAAGTCCCGAGTCAAGACAGGGCAAGTCCGAGTCAAGTCCAAAGTCAAGACTGGAAAGTCTCAAGTCAAGTCCCAAGTCCTGCATTTTGAGTTTCGAGTCCTTTCAAGTTATTTAACCACAGACTAATATATTTACACAGATTGTGTATGCTTTTAAAACGCTGTATTTATTTATTAAAACAAGTGCATTTGAAATTGCAGGGAAAAAGATAGTGCTGACATTGCACTTCAAAATAGCACTATTAACCAGTCATTTTAAACATGTAACTCATTCCTTTACAGAATAAACACATTTGAAAAAAAACAAGTGCAACTGTACTTATTTGCACAAAAGTGTTAACATTGTATTTCCATGGCATATTGCATTGTAACTAGTTCCACAGCAGTTTCTATCCTGTTCTTACCTTATCTCATTGATCTCATCTCATACTGTATGTGTGTTTATGTGTGCGTACACATGAAAAACATAACAAATATATGAACATAACAATGAACAGAGTTGTACTTTTTAGATGTCAGGACCCTATGCAATATGTACACATTCTTAATATAGTATACATTTTAACTGACCTTTATTTGACTATGTTTGTCTTTTTGTAGGTGGCTAAAATACGCGGTGCTGCTGACTGCCGTCTAACGTTACGTTACTGTGTGTGATACATTGACTAACATAATGTTACTGTGTGTGATACATTGACTAACGTAATGTTACTGTGTGTGATACATTGACTAACGTAACGTTATGTATAGGTACCTCATGAAACCCTGCTTAAAAAAAAAATAACTTGACAAAAAGTATGAATAAGGTAGCAAACTGCAGTGGACGCAACAGATTGCTGTGTTTGCAATGACGTTATAACCATAGACATCTTATAAGTAGACGCAGCATTGGTTGCTGTGACGTGAGCAATTTGGTCGCCATCTTGAAGTGCTGATGAGGAGCCGGCGAGCAGCCGAAACTGACAGTTGACAGGTAGAAAACAAAGATGGTGGTGTTCAGCGTTTTCCTGCTCAAATGAGCGGACTGTTGAAAATAGGAATCGGGGGATTACTTTTCACAAGTGAGATTTAACATTAACGTACTATTGGTTGTATTTTATGAAAATAATATTACCACAGAGTTGAGAAGGATCAAAGATCTTCAATATTTGTATGTGAAAATCACAAAGAAATCTTCTGGGGGAGGATGACGCCCCTACAGGGGTTTGCTTTACAAACTTTCAGCCCCACCTAAAACAAAATTCACCAGCCGCCACTGATTATGATGCATTCTCATTTTAGGCAAAGTATAAGACAATACTTTCTTAACAGTATAATTGTAACCAGGAATCAGTCTTCAAGTAACAATATTCAAATACTAACATTGTTGGGTTAAACAGAATTTGGTTTTATTCTGAATCCAGTGAAACAGATTGGTGGTTTTAGCTGATATGAAGACTTTCAGGTGTTTATATATGTTTAAGTATTTGGCAGACGCTTTTATCCAAAGCGACTTA
>NC_084565.2:1875000-1885000 GCF_033978685.3 Nerophis lumbriciformis
GACTGTATTTATATTATTCACATGTGAATAATGCTGTATAATACTGCATTTATATTATTCTCATGTTGTGGATCGGTGGAGGGAATACTTCGAAGACCTCCTCAATCCCACCAACACGTCTTCCTATGAGGAAGCAGTGCCTGGGGAGTCTGTGGTGGGTTCTCCTATTTCTGGGGCTGAGGTTGCTGAGGTAGTTAAAAAGCTCCTCGGTGGCAAGGCCCCGGGGGTAGATGAGATCCGCCCGGAGTTCCTTAAGGCTCTGGATGCTGTGGGGCTGTCTTGGTTGACAAGACTCTGCAGCATCGCGTGGACATCGGGGGCGGTGCCACTGGATTGGCAGACCGGGGTGGTGGTTCCTCTCTTTAAGAAGGGGAACCGGAGGGTGTGTTCTAACTATCGTGGGATCACACTCCTCAGCCTTCCCGGTAAGGTCTATTCAGGTGTACTGGAGAGGAGGCTACGCCGGATAGTCGAACCTCGGATTCAGGAGGAACAGTGTGGTTTTCGTCCTGGTCGTGGAACTGTGGACCAGCTCTATACTCTCCGCAGGGTCCTTGAGGGTGCATGGGAGTTTGCCCAACCAGTCTACATGTGTTTTGTGGACTTGGATAAGGCATTCGACCGTGTCCCTCGGGAAGTCCTGTGGCGAGTGCTCAGAGAGTACGGGGTATCGGACTGTCTGATTGTGGCAGTCCGCTCCCTGTATGATCAGTGCCAGAGCTTGGTCCGCATTGCCGGTAGTAAGTCGGACACGTTTCCAGTGAGGGTTGGACTCCGCCAAGGCTGCCCTTTGTCACCGATTCTGTTCATAACTTTTATGGACAGAATTTCTAGGCGCAGTCAAGGCGTTGAGGGGATCTGGTTTGGTGGCTGCAGGATTAGGTCTCTGCTTTTTGCAGATGATGTGGTCCTGATGGCTTCATCTGGCCAGGATCTTCAGCTCTCACTGGATCGGTTCGCAGCCGAGTGTGAAGCGACTGGGATGAGAATCAGCACCTCCAAGTCCGAGTCCATGGTTCTCGCCCGGAAAAGGGTGGAGTGCCATCTCCGGGTTGGGGAGGAGATCTTGCCCCAAGTGGAGGAGTTCAAGTACCTCGGAGTCTTGTTCACGAGTGAGGGAAGAGTGGATCGTGAGATCAACAGGCGGATCGGTGCGGCGTCTTCAGTAATGCGGACGCTGTATCGATCCGTTGTGGTGAAGAAGGAGCTGAGCCGGAAGGCAAAGCTCTCAATTTACCGGTCGATCTATGTTCCCATCCTCACCTATGGTCATGAGCTTTGGGTTATGACCGAAAGGACAAGATCACGGGTACAAGCGGCCGAAATGAGTTTCCTCCGCCGGGTGGCGGGGCTCTCCCTTAGAGATAGGGTGAGAAGCGCTGCCATCCGGGAGGAGCTCAAAGTAAAGCCGCTGCTCCTCCACATCGAGAGGAGCCAGATGAGGTGGTTCGGGCATCTGGTCAGGATGCCACCCGAACGCCTCCCTAGGGAGGTGTTTAGGGCACGTCCGACCGGTAAGAGGCCGCGGGGAAGACCCAGGACACGTGGGGAAGACTATGTCTCTCGGCTGGCCTGGGAACGCCTCGGGGTCCCACAGGAAGAGCTGGACGAAGTGGCTGGGGAGAGGGAAGTCTGGGCTTCCCTGCTTAGGCTGCTGCCCCCCCGACCCGACCTCGGATAAGCGGAAGAAGATGGATGGATGGATGGATGAATAATGCTGTATAATAGACTGTATTTATGTTATTCACATGTGAATAATGCTTTATAATAGACTATTTATATTACTCACATGTAAAAAATACGTAAGTGTTTTAAGTTTATTGTGAGCGAACTCTGGTGCTGAATTTCCCCCAGGGATCAATAAAGTACTTTCTATTCTATTCTATACCTAGGAATCATACTCAATGGAAGAAAAATCCATAAATTAGCGGCACCGTTTTATAAGCCGCGGGTTGCAAAGCGTAGGGAAAAAAAGTAGCCTAATTTAGGGCTTCGGTTGTCATAAATTCCTTTTGTGTTGGAGTACAAAGAAAAAGTGATGTTTTTAGGCCTGTAATTGTCTCTCCAAGGATGGTCCGAGTCCAGTGGAATGAATTAAAGCAATTACCAGCTGCCCCGTGCCAGCGCGGCCGATGCAGGGTGGCGTGCGCAGGCCATTAGCGCGATGATAAGGACGTGGGCGTTAAAAGAATTACACGTGGCAGCCGGCAGCCCGCGGGGGAGCTGACAGTGGTGCCCGCTGTGGCGTGCAGGAGGGCTGGGTGCGGACAGGATATTGTGATGCAAATGGCGGCCTCAGACAGATAACATGGCACTGAGAGGTGATTCCAAGCAGATGCTATTTACATAATAAGGTGTGTATGCTAGCCCGGGCTAATGCGGGGATGAAGTCCGAGTGGAAGGCGTCCGATAACTGGCCGGCTGTAATCTGAGGATTTATGATTGAGGACGCCTTAATAAAAATATCACAACAATGGGCTGTGCGGCGGGAGATACGGGCCGCTACGTACATCATGCTCGACAGGCGGCAGCAGGGTCGGGGGGGAGGGTGGAGGAGGGAAGGGGTGACGCTCACACAAGGTGACATTTGTCTGCTTCCTGCTCGCAGCCCACAGGTGAAGTCTTTCTTTCCCACTATGGGAGTCTCTTTCAAGTCCTTTTACAGGCTTGGCCTTCTTGTCCATTTTAAAGTCCCATACTGGACAAGACCTAGAACTTGTAGTCTGGTTCAGACCAGACCTTGATAAAAACTAGATCTGCTGGTCTTTAGTGGGCTCTGGTTTGCATCCAAATAATGCTCTTTATTTGTGCCTCTATTACGAAAGATTTTATTTGACACTCAATTTATCTAACTGATTTTTTTGCAATTAGAATTTTGCAAACTGATTTTTTT
This sequence comes from Nerophis lumbriciformis, assembly GCF_033978685.3. Lineage (NCBI taxonomy): Eukaryota > Metazoa > Chordata > Actinopteri > Syngnathiformes > Syngnathidae > Nerophis > Nerophis lumbriciformis. The sequence goes on from NC_084565.2 coordinate 1,877,894, forward strand.
TTAACATTAAATAATGGCGACAATTTCATTGAAAAAATGTTTTGATGTGTAAAAAGTAATGTAAAAAAATGAATTGTAAAAAAATAAAAAATAAAAAAAAAGGTATACAAATTCAGTGTATAAAAATGTGTGTAAAAAATGTATTGTATAAAAATTCAGTGTAAAAAAAAAATAAATAAAAAAATGTATATATATATATATAAAAGATTTAGTGTAAAAAAGTCAGTGTATAAAAAATGTGTGTAAAAAAAAATGTAATTGTATGAAAATTCAGTATAAAAATTTAGTGTAAAAAAATTAATTGTATGAAAATTCAGTGTAAAAAAAAAAAAAAGATTGTACAAAAATTAATTGTTAAAAAAAAATCTATCCATCCATCCATTTTCTACCGCTTATTCCCTTCGGGGTCGCGGGGGGTGCTGGAGCCTATCTCAGCTACAATCGGGCAGAAAGCGGGGTACATGTAAAAAAAATAATCGTACAAAAATTCAGTGTAAAAAAAAAAATTGTATATAATATCAGTGTAAAAAATGAAATGGAAAAAAAATAATTGTATAACAAATCAGAGTAAAAAAATTGTTGTATAAAAAATCAGTGTAAAAAATGAATTGTATAAAAATGAATTGTACAACAAAAATTGTATAAAAATTCAATGTATAAAAATGTGTGTAAAAAAATAATTGTATAAAAATTCAGTGTAAAATAATCATTGTATAAAAATTTAGTGTAAAAAAGTTCAGTGTAGAAAAAAAATCAGTTTAAAATGTTTTTTTGAATATAAATTTAGCGTAAAAAAAAATAATTTTACAAAAATTCAGTGTAAGAAAAATAAATTGCATAAAAATTCAGTGTAAAAAAGTCAGTGTATAAAAAATGTGTGTAAAAAAAATTAATTGTATAAAAATTCAGTATAAAAATTTAGTGTAAAAAAATAATTATATAAAAATGCAGTGTAAAAAAATGAATTGTATATAAATTAAGAGGAAAGAAATTAAGTGTAAAAAAAATATTGTACAAAAATTAATTGTAAAAAAAATAATTGTATAACAATTCAGTGTAAAAAAAATAATTGTGTATAAATTCAGTGTAAAAAAATGTTATGTAAAAAAAGTTATTGTATAAAATTCTGTGTTAAAAAATTCAGTGTCGAAAAATTTGCTGCTTCAAAAATCAGGACTTACTTAAGGTAAAATAAGACTGAAGCAATGGATCCAGCCAATGGGGTGTCAAGTTTGAAGTCAAATGCCACAAGTCTTACAATACAGCCTAAAAACGGCAGTTATCTGGACATAATATAACATAATTAACACTTCAATGCAGCCCGCTGGATGTTTGTAAACTATAGAAAAGATTCCAATGGTTACAATCTGCACTTGTGAGTGTCACAGCAGTTACTACGTGTCATCATATGCAGCGAAACTGACTGATACACAAAACACTAAGGTTTTTTACACAGAATTTTTATAAACTGAATTTTTATACACTTAATTTTCTTTACACTGAATTTTTTTACACTGAATTTTTATCAATTGAATTTTTATACACTGATCGTTTTTCAATAAAATTGACAGCATAATTTGAAGTAAAATAAAATTCAGTTCACAAAATTCTACTTAATCTTTTTTTACACATGATTTTTATAAACTTTTTTTTTTTACACTGAATTATTTTACACTGAATTTTTATACAGTGAATTTTTTTACACTGAATTTTTATAAACTAAATTTTTATCAATTTAATTTTTATACACTGATTGTTTTTCAATGAAATTGACAGCATAATTTGACGTAAAATAAAATTTAGTTCACAAAATTCTACTTAATTTTTTTTTACACATAATCTTTATAAACTTTTTTTTACACTGAATTATTTTGCACTGAATTTTTATACAGTGAATTTTTTTACACTGAATTTTTATAAACTAAATTTTTATCAATTGAATTTTTATAGACTGTTTTTCAATGAAATTGACAGCATAATTTGAAGTAAAATAAAATTCAGTTCACAAAATTCTACTTTTTTTTCTACACATAATTTTTATAAACTTTTATTTTTTTTACACTGAATTATTTTACATTGATTTTTTAAACAGTGAATTTTTTTACACTGAATTTTTATAAAGGCTTTTTTTTACACTGAATTTTTATCAATTGAATTTTTATACACTGGGTTTTTTTTCAATGAAATTGACAGCATAATTTGAAGTAAAATAAAATTCAGTTCACACAATTCTACTTATTTTGTTTTACACATTATTTTTATAAACTTTTTTTTTTCACACATAATTTTTTTTACACTGAATTTTAATAAAAAAAAATTTTACACTGAATTTGTATACATTGGATTTTGAAACACTAAGTTTTTATACACTGAATTTTTACCAATTGAATGTGTATACACTGAATTGTTTTCAATGAAATTGTCAGCATAATTTGATGTAAAAAAAAAAATTAGTTCATACATAAATTCAGTGTCGAAAAAAGGTTTTGTAGTAAAAACGCAAAGTTTTCAGTAACTACCACCTCAGAAAACATTTGTCTTTTCAAGTACCACCTTAAAGTGCAGTAGCATAGCGGGCCTAAATATTCATTAAAAACAAGGCAGAAGTTTAATATACCAAGTATATGCAATATTTTGGGCCACTGTAACATTACACAGTTTGAACAGTAACACAGGGTTTGAATATTTAATGAAGCGATTTTTATTTTTAAATACATTTTTGGAGTAAAAACATTCAAATATTAATTATTTAGGTTTGGGTACCGTTCACATTGGAACTGATCCGGTACCTACTTGTACTCAACGGAACCAATTTTCAGTACTTTTGTGTGTGTGACTTTGCATTGTTTTTAATAATAAAATCAAAAAATGTTTACTGCAGCGTTTAAAATGAGTTAATTGTCACATTTCTGAGTCTCTAATGCAGTTGCAAGTCCAAGACGTCAGATGGCAGTTTATGGTGTGTGGGCCGGTGGCTTGTTGCGCCCTGAAAGGTATTAATACTGTAAATACTGTACTTAAGATGCACAAGCTGTTTGATTGTAATGTGATCTTAGTTGTACTTTTCACACAATGTGAAATATATTTACCTAAAAATATGTCAAAGTGTAATATTTGTTGTGAAGTAATTAGAGCATTAAATATGTCTATCAATCATAACAATATTGATTATTACTTTTTGAGCAATGACATAGCCTGTGTGCTAGCCTGTGTCCTAGCCTGTGTGCTAGCCTGTGTGCTAGCCTGTGTCCTAGCCTGTGTGCTAGCCTGTGTCCTAGCCTGTGTCCTAGCCTGTGTGCTAGCCTGTGTCCTAGCCTGTGTGCTAGCCTGTGTCCTAGCCTGTGTCCTAGCCTGTGTGCTAGCCTGTGTCCTAGTCTGTGTGCTAGCCTGTGTGCTAGCCTGTGTTCACACTTGACTACAAAGTGACCTTGCCGAGCAAAAAGACTCCGGTCTGTTCCAGGGTAAAACTGTGGCCGTCCCAAACCTATGAAGTGTGATGCAAGCGTATAAAGAAGTTAACACCCTTCACAGGTCTTAGAAGAAACAGGTTGGATTGTTCTTCCACAATAAAAGCGCGTGCAAACACCTCCTGGCGGGCAAAAGGCGGCGCTAACATCAGCAGAGAGACGTCCTCCTTTTGTTGGCCAGCAGTTCATCTCCTCCAGGAGTGCGTGGACACAGACGCCGGTTCTCTCATTAATTAAAAGGAAGCACAAGTCAGTGAGCACTTCTAATTCATCCACGGGGGTTTGTCGCGCACAACGCTCTCTCACTTCTGCCTCTCGCCAGAGACGTCCGCGGGTAGCAAAGAATGGCTGCTATCTTTGGAGGCCGCCTTCCAAAAGATCTCGCCACAAAACTACTAGCATTAGCATTAGCGCTCACTGGGGACACTTTATGGCTAACGTTTGCTACTGACACCAATCTCTAACATCTTAAATACATAATATATGTGAAGTGAAGTGAATTATATTTATATAGCGCTTTTCTCTAGTGACTCAAAGCGCTTTACATAGTGAAAGCCAATATCTAAGTGACATTTAAAGCAGTGTGGGTGGCACTGGGAGCAGGTGGGTAAAGTGTCTTGCCCAAGGACACAACGGCAGTGACTAGGATGGCAGAAGCGGGGATCGAACCTGCAACCCTCAAGTTGCTGGCACGGCCACTCTACTAACCGAGCTATACCGCCCCATGTCATTCATTATGATAATAATATTAATAATAATACACATATTGATGCTAACATTGCACCTTTGAGTACACAAGGGGTGTGAATGTTATATTAGATCCATTCAGAATCCATTCTCAATTCAAAATTGTCAGGTTCAAACACTGATGACATCTATTAAACAGACCAGAAGCAAGGAATTAAACGGAGACATAATTAAACTTAGCTCAATTGAGGAGAAACGTCTGGGCTGTACTCTTTGTACAGTCTCCCACCACGCTCTGACGAAAGATCTCTTTTATTTGGACTTTCCCTGATTACATGGCAACAGCTGTTTCTAAAGGGATGGGGGTCGTAAACAGTCGTCGCCTTTGGTTACAAAACAGTTCAAAGAAAAGGTGCCTGGAAGGGGGTCAGGCCCCTGTTTCCTCTCCGCTTTGTAGATCTCGGGTCAAGACAAAAATCTTCCCGTGTATTACGATAGATCAAAGAAACCGACACCTTCATGTCGCTTCCCATCCTACACAGTGGAGTTTTACACGCCTTTTTGATTGGTAAGATCAAAGACAGCTTTTGTCTGCTCGCACTCATTGAAACACAAAGTTTTGTGTTAACTACGATACAATTATTCTGACAAAAATCGATCTGCTTTTTTACAACATTGGATGCCAGTTCTATGATTAATTACATTACTCCGTAAACAAACAGCTCTGATAAATGTTTATATAACTTAAAATAAAACTGGTTTTGTTGAATAAAAGTCTACCCAAACATTTAATAAAGTCAAATACAAATAAGACAACAAGAGAAGTATCAACACTTCTCTTGTCTAAAGTCAATGTGTACAGTGGATATAGATCATCTACATCTACTATATGATTCGTCTGAGTGGATGGACAGGACAGATTTAGATTAAAAAATAATAATAATTAAAATAAAAAAGTAAATTCAAAATCGATTTGTGATTTTTTTTGGAATCAATTAAAAATTGTTACAAATTAAGGATTGTGATTCATCAAAAATCTATTCTTTGACACTTTTAGTTAACGAGTTTGTGTGATCAGTGCATAATTCTTTTGCACTCAACTTATATACAAACCCCAAAAGCAGTGAGGTTGTCACGTTGTGTAAATGGTAAATAAAAAGAGAATACAACAAATCCTTTTCAACTTATATTCAATTGAATAGACTGCAAAGACAAGATATTTCATGTTCACACTGAGAAACTTTGTTATTTTGTGCAAATAATCGTAAAATTAGAATTTAATGGCAGCAACACATTGCAAAAAAGGCATGCTACATGGCCTTTCCTTTTAACAACACTCAGTAAAGGTTTGGGAACTGAGGAGACACATTTTTGAAGTGGAATTCTTTCCCATTCTTGCTTGATGTACAGCTTAAGTTGTTCAACAGTCTCTCTTCTCATATTTTAGCCTTCACACATTTTCAATGTCTAGACTACAGGCAGGCCAGTCTAGTACCCGCACTCTTTTACTATGAAGCCACGTTGATGTAACATGTGGCTTGGCATTGTCTTGCTGAAATAAGCAGGGCCGTCCATGATAATGTTGCTTGGATTGCTCCAAAAGCTGTATGTACCTTTCAGCATTAATGGTGCCTTCACAGATGTGTAAGTTACCCATGTCTTGGCCACTAATACACCCCCATACCATCACACATGCTGCCTTTTACACTTTCACCCTAGAACAGTGCGGATGGTTCTTTTCCTCTTTGGTCCGGAGGACACAACGTCCACAGTTTTCAAAAACAATTTGAAATGTGGACTCGTCAGACCACAGAACACTTTTCCACTTTGCATCAGACCATCTTAGATGAGCTCGGGCCCAGCCAAGCGTTTCTGGGTGTTGTTGATAAATGGCTTTGGCTTTGCATAGAGTTTTAACTTGCACTTACAGATGTAGCGACCAACTGTAGTTACTGACAGTGGTTTTCTGAAGTGTTCCTGAGCCCATGTGGTGATATCCTTTACATACTGATTTGGCTTTTTGATGCAGTAGCGCCTGAGGGATCCAAGGTGTGTAATATCATGGCTTACGTGCAGTGATTTCTCCACATTCTCTGAACCTTTTGATGCTATTACAGAGCGTAGATGGTGAAATCCCTAAATTCCTTGCAATAGCTGGTTGAGAAATGTTGTTCTTAAACTGTTCAACAATTTACTCACGCATTTGTTGACAAAGTGGTGACCCTCGCCCCGTCCTTGTTTGTGAATGACTGATCATTTCATGGAAGCTGCTTTTATACCCAATCATGGCACCCACCTGTTCCCAATTAGCCTGTTCACCTGTGGGACGTTCCAAATAAGTCTTTGATGAGCATTCCTCAACTTTATCAGTATTTATTGCCACTTGTGCCAGCTTTTTCGAAACATGTTGCAGGCATCTAATATTTGCAAAAAAAACAAAGTTTGTCAGTGTGAACATGAAATATCTTGTCTTTGCAGTCTATTCAATTGAATATAAGTTGAAAAGGATTTGTTGTATTCTCTTTTTATTTACCATTTACACAACGTGACCACTTCACTGCTTTTGTATACATGTATATATATATAATGATGTATAAAAATGCACAAAAATGACAGTTAGTAGTGTGATATTAACCACATTGACATGTTTTTTATGCAATATTTTTGCCATTGAGTGGATCATATTATTAATATTGTAATAGAATAGAGAATAGAATAGAAAGTACTTTATTGATCCCTGGGGGAAATTCAGCACCACAGTTCGCTCACAATAGACAGTAATAATAAATAATATAATATATATATAATATATTATATATATAATATATGAATAATATAAATATATTCTACATTTAAGTGCAGTCTAGGAACATATGCATTAAACAGTCTGATGGCTGTCGGTATGAAGGACCTCCTGTGTCGTTTTTTACATATTATATATATATATATATAT
>NC_084565.2:1890000-1915000 GCF_033978685.3 Nerophis lumbriciformis
CTTGTTCACACCTCTGCATATGGAAGATACTTTTCCTTCTTCGTGTCTCAAGAAGCGTAGGAATACAAGTACACCCCCCCCACACACACACACGCACACACACACACACACTTGTTAACACTCCCGCTCCTCGCAGGTCTGACAAATGAAGGCTGCAGAGTCATTAGATGGAGATAAGAAGTTATCTTCTCGGGCAGACAGACTTTTATCTGTCCTATTCCTCTTGTTAGCGTAATTGGGACGTTACGCGGGCAGAGAGGCCAGATGAGTTTTTAACCCGGTCACGCCTTTGAACCCGCCACGCGTTCAGAGCCATTTAAAAAGGCCGGTCCTGACACGTTGCTACAGGTGCACCGGGGCCAGACGTGACCTCTGTCGGCTTCTTTCAATTAGTCATGACGTGTGTTTGTTGAGGCTGGCTGAGCATCTGCCAGCCCTGCATGCGCTCCCATGTCTTCCACGGCCAACAGGCACACGCTGTTCCCTCAATTAACCAATCACAGGACAGCATTCTGTCAATCTTCATCTGGACCGTGGATGTTTACGACATTGACGGCACACTTTGAGAAGGTCACGCTGGTTCAGAGGAAAATTAGCTTTCAACATTTGAAGTCAGCTAAATTGCAGGCAAAAAACATAATAATGTTAGCATGTCAACATGTCATCAGCTAACATACTTTTACCGAAGTAGCAAAATACATGATTAGGTTAAAATGTATGAAATTAGCTAAAATGTTAGCATGCTAACGGGGGAATAGCTAGCATACTGCTAAAATGGCGCCAAGTACCAAAATCCACGATTGTTAGGTTAAAAAGTAGCTCAAATTTTAACATAAAAAATTGCAGCGGTATTGTTAGCATGTTAATGTTAGCATGTCAACAGCTAACATACTTTTACAATGGCGCTAAGTAACGAAATACATGATTAAGTAAAATAATTACATTTGCAAAAATGCTAGCATGCTAACGGGGGATTAGCTAGCATACTTCTAAGACAGCGCCAAGTATTAAAATCCACGATTGTTAGGTTAAAAAGTACAAAAATAGCTAAATTGTTAACATAAAATATTACACTGGTATTGTCAGCATGTCAACATCTAACATACTTTTACAAACCCCGTTTCCATATGAGTTGGGAAATTGTGTTAGATGTAAATATAAACGGAATACAATGATTTGCAAATCATTTTCAAGCCATATTCAGTTGAATATGCTACAAAGACAACATATTTGATGTTCAAACTCATAAACATTTTTTTTTTTTTGCAAATAATCATTAACTTTAGAATTTGATGGCAGCAACACGTGACAAAGAAGTTGGGAAAGGTGGCAATAAATACTGATAAAGTTGAGGAATGCTCATCAAACACTTATTTGGAACATCCCACAGGTGTGCAGGCTAATTGGGAACAGGTGGGTGCCATGATTGGCTATAAAAGTAGATTCCATGAAATGCTCAGTCATTCACAAACAAGGACGGGGCGAGGTTCACCACTTTGTCAACAAATGCGTGAGCAAATTGTTGAACAGTTTAAGAAAAACCTTTCTCAACCAGCTATTGCAAGGAATTTAAGGATTTCACCATCTACGGTCCGTAATATCATCAAAGGGTTCAGAGAATCTGGAGAAATCACTGCACGTAAGCAGCTAAGCCCGTGACCTTCCATCCCTCAGGCTGTACTGCATCAACAAGCGACATTAGTGTGTAAAGGATATCACCACATGGGCTCAGGAACACTTCAGAAACCCACTGTCAGTAACTACAGTTGGTCGCTACATCTGTAAGTGCAAGTTAAAACTCTCCTATGCAAGGTGAAAACCGTTTATCAACAACACCCAGAAACGCCGCCGGCTTCGCTGGGCCTGAGCTCATCTAAGATGGACTGATACAAAGTGGAAAAGTGTTCTGTGGTCTGACGAGTCCACATTTCAAATTGTTTTTGGAAACTGTGGACGTGGTGTCCTCCGGACCAAAGAGGAAAAGAACCATCCGGGTTGTTATAGGCGCAAAGTGTAAAAGGCAGCATGTGTGATGGTATGGGGGTGTATTAGTGGCCAAGACATGGGTAACTTACACATCTGTGAAGGCACCATTAATGCTGAAAGGTACATACAGCTTTTGGAGCAACATATGTTGCCACCCAAGCAACGTTACCATGGACGCCCCTGCTTATTTCAGCAAGACAATGCCAAGCCACGTGTTACATTAACATGGCTTCATAGTAAAAGACGGTGGGTACTAGACTGGCCTGCCTGTAGTCCAGATATTGAAAATGTGTGGCGCATTATGAAGCCTAAAATAGCAGAAGGGAGACCCCCGGACTGTTGAACAACTTAAGCTGTACATCAAGCAAGAATGGGAAATAATTCCACCTGAGAAGCTTCAAAAATGTGTCTCCTCAGTTCCCAAACCTTTACTGAGTGTTGTTAAAAGGAAAGGCCATGTAACACAGTTGTTACGTCTTCGACGCATGGCTGCGATTGCTGTGTTCCCCTCCAACGCAGGAAACAAGCAGGAGCGGTGTTCAGGTAAGATTTAAGGTTTTAATTATTTTAAGGCAGAATCAAAAATACAAACTGAGGATAATAGCAAGCATGGAGCTAAAAAACACAAAATGTCACCAAGGGTGACAAACAAGGAATGCTAGTGTGTACAAACTTATATTTACATCTAACACAATTTCCCAACTCATATGGAAACGGGGTTTGTACTATGGCGCTAAGTAACAAAATACATGATTAGGTTAAAAATAATTAAATTAGCTAAAATGTTAGCATGCAAACAGGGGAATAGCTAGCATATTTCTAAGATGGCGCCAAGTACCAAAAACCATGATTATTAGGTTAAAAAGTACAACACTAGCTCAAATGGTAACATAAAACATTACAGTGGTATTGTTAGCATGTCAACAGCTAGCATTCTTTTACAATGGCGCTAAGTAACGAAATACATGATTAGGTTAAAAAGAAAGAAATTAACTAAAATGTTAGCATGCCAACATAGTAACAGCTAGCATCCGCCAAGTACCAACATCCACGATTATAAGGTTAAAAAGTACAAAACTAGCTTAAACTTTACCAAACCTTACAGTGGCATTGTCAGTATGTTAATGTTAGCATGTCAACAGCTAGCATTAGTTTACAATGGCGCTAAGTAACGAAACACATGATTAGGTTAAAAATAATGAAATTAGCTAAAATATTAGCATGCTAAAAGGGAAACAGCTAGCATACTTCAAAGATGGCGCCAAGTACCAACATCCAGGATTATTGGGTTAAAAAGTACACAACTAGCTAAAACTTTACCAAACCTTACAGTGGCATTGTCAGTATGTTAATGTTAGCATGTCAACAGCTAGCATTAGTTTACAATGGCGCTAAATAATGAAACACATGATTAAGTTAAAAAGAATGAAATTAGCTAAAATATTAGCATGCTAAAAGGGAAACAGCTAGCATACTTCAAAGATGGCGCCAAGTACCAAAATCCAGGATTATTGGGTTAAAAAGTACAAAACTAGCTCAAATGTTAACATAAAACAGGCATATTAATGTTAGCATGTTAGCATGCTAACAGATAACATACTTTTAAAATGGCGCCAAGTAACAAAATCCACAATTATTAGTTGTTTTTTTAAAAAGCATGCTGGCTTTAAATGTTAGCGTACTCATGTTAGCATGCTAACAGTGGAGCAGCTAGCCCACGTCTTCTTCGAGGTTTGGAGTGAAAAGTGCTAACATGTTTTGAAGTGATCTTGATCTCTGATCATGTGATGTTGGCGTGTGATCACCTTTCATCAGCAGAGTTGTCATCCTGCTAACTCTCGCCGCAGCGTGTTCATTATTGAGAAAGTGATAGGAGAAAAAAAAGCCACTCAGCTGGCGGTAAACACAATTATTTCAATTTTAGACGTCCAAGGCCTCAGCCTGGTGAGCATCTGGTGTCGCCATGGAAACAGCAATATGAAGAAAGCAATAAAAACACGACAAGGCGCTGTTAGCATATTGGCTCGTCACTTTGAACAACGCTACCCTCCATGCTCACCTCAAATTAAAATCGGAAAGATGTCCCTAACAACAACAACAACAACAAACATGGCGGCCACATTCAGGGTTTGCCACGTGGTCAACATGACATCATCATATCATTTGCATAATGTGCTATGGTTTTCTTGAAAAGGCTAAAAAAAATGTTATGAATAACTGTAGAGGTTGCTCTCTAGTGGGTTCCTGGGACCACCACACACTGCCACGAGACCCCGGATCAGGGCTACATTTCCATAAAATAGTGCAAGGCTTTTGATTTTCAGCAAAATGTCTTTTTCTGAGTCTGTGTGTCTCTCTCTCTCTGGCTCCCACTCCAACTCCAACTTCAACAACATGTCTCGTTCCGGCTGCTGCTAATAAAGGCAAGAGGTGACCCAACTCCCAACAGGTGTAAAAGAAAATGCATCTCTATCCTCCTTCAAAACCGCACTAAAAGAACACCTCCAGACAACTGCAGCCCTAAACTAACACCCTCCCTTCCACATCCCACCTCCCCGGATTGTAAATAATCAAATGTATATACATGTTTTTATGCTTTCTGATCTCTCTCTCTATGTCCACTACTTGCTGTACATAGTCACACCTACACTCTTTCAATGTCCATTTCTCTGATGATGCAATTGTTGATGACCAAAGTGTTGATATCAACCAAACCTTCCGGAGACTTCTCCAATCCTTTCAGGTACAGACTACCTTGTATGCGACATGCTAAATTATATGATACATGCCATATGCTACCTTGTATGCTACATGCTAAATTATATGGTACATGCTAAATTATATGATACATGCCATATGCTACCTTGTATGCTACATGCTAAATTATTAACAACATACCACCTGCTATATTGTATGCTACATGCCAAATTATATGATACATGCCATATGCTACCTTGTATGCTACATGCTAAATTATATGCTACATGCTAAATTATATGGTACATGCTAAATTATAAACTACATACCACCTGCTACCTTGCATGCTACATGCCAAATTATAAACTACATAACACCTGCTACCTTGTATGCGACATGCCACATTATATGATATATGCCATATGCTACCTTGTAGGCTACATGCTAAATTATATGGTACATGCTAAATTATTAACTACATACCACCTGCTACATTGTATGCGACATGCCAAATTATATAATACATGCCATATGCTACCTTGTATGCTACATGCTAAATTATGGCACATGCTAAATTATTAACTACATACCACCTGCTACATTGTATGCGACATGCCAAATTATGATACATGCCATATGCTACCTTGTATGCTACATGCTAAATGATATGCTACATGCTAAATTATATGGTACATGCTAAATTATAAACTACATACCACCTGCTACCTTGTATGCTACATGCCAAATTATATGATACATGCCATATGCTACCTTGTATGCTACATGCTAAATTATATGGTACATGCTAAATTATTAACTATATACCACCTGCTACATTGTATGCGACATGCCAAATTATATAACACATGTCATATGCTACCTTGTATGCTACATGCTAAATTATGGTACAAGCTAAATTATTAACTACATACCACCTGCTACATTGTATGCGACATGCCAAATTATGATACATGCCATATGCTACCTTGTATGCTACATGCTAAATTATATGGTACATGCTAAATTATAAACTACATACCACCTGCTACCTTGTATGCTACATGCCAAATTATGAACTACATAACACCTGCTACCTTGTATGCTACATGCCAAATTATATGATACATGCCAAATGCTACCTTGTATGCTACATGCTAAATGATATGCTACATGCTAAATTATATGGTACATGCTAAATTATTAACTACATACCACCTGCTACATTGTATGCGACATGCCAAATTATATGCTACATGCTTAATTATTTGGTACATGCTAAATTATAAACTACATAACACCTGCTACCTTGTATGCTACATGCCAAATTATATGATACATGCCATATGCTACCTTGTACGCTACATGCTAAATTATATGCTACATGCTAAATTATATGGTACATGCTAAATTATTAACTACATACCACCTGCTACATTGTATGCGACATGCCAAATTATGATACATGCCATATGCTACCTTGTATGCTACATGCTAAATGATATGCTACATGCTAAATTATATGGTACATGCTAAATTATAAACTACATACCACCTGCTACCTTGTATGCTACATGCCAAATTATAAACTACATAACACCTGCTACCTTGTATGCTACATGCCAAATTATATGATACATGCCATATGCTACCTTGTATGCTACATGCTAAATTATATGGTACATGCTAAATTATTAACTATATACCACCTGCTACATTGTATGCGACATGCCAAATTATATAACACATGCCATATGCTACCTTGTATGCTACATGCTAAATTACGGTACAAGCTAAATTATTAACTACATACCACCTGCTACATTGTATGCGACATGCCAAATTATGATACATGCCATATGCTACCTTGTATGCTACATGCTAAATTATATGGTACATGCTAAATTATATGGTACACGCTAAATTATAAACTACATACCACCTGCTACCTTGTATGCTACATGCCAAATTATGAACTACATAACACCTGCTACCTTGTATGCTACATGCCAAATTATATGATACATGCCAAATGCTACCTTGTATGCTACATGCTAAATGATATGCTACATGCTAAATTATATGGTACATGCTAAATTATTAACTACATACCACCTGCTACATTGTATGCGACATGCCAAATTATATAATACAAGCCATATGCTATCTTGTATGCTACATGCTAAATTATATGCTACATGCTTAATTATTTGGTACATGCTAAATTATAAACTACATAACACCTGCTACCTTGTATGCTACATTCCAAATTATATGATACATGCCATATGCTACCTTGTATGCTACATGCTAAATTATATGCTACATGCTTCATTATTTGGTACATGCTAAATTATAAACTACATAACACCTGCTACCTTGTATGCGGCATGCTAAATTATATGATACATGCCATATGCTACCTTGTATGCTACATGCTAAATTATATGCTACATGCTAAATTATATGGTACATGCTAAATTATTAACTACATACCACCTGCTACATTGTATGCGACATGCTAAATTATATGATACATGCCATATGCTACCTTGTATGCTACATGCTAAATTATATGCTGCATGCTAAATTACTAACTACATACCACCTGCTACATTGTATGCGACATGCCAAATTATATGATACATGCCATATGCTACCTTGTATGCTACATGCTAAATTATATGCTACATGCTAAATTATATGGTACATGCTAAATTATTAACTACATACCACCTGCTACATTGTATGCGACATGCCAAATTAAATGATACATGCCATATGCTACCTTGTATGCTACATGCTAAATTATATGCTACATGCCAAATTATATGCTACATGCTAAATTATATGCTACATGCTAAATTATAAACTACATACCACCTGCCACCTCGTATGCTACATGCCAAATTATATGCTACATGCTAAATTATATGCTACATGCTAAATCATAAACTACATACCACCTGCCACCTTGTATGCTACATGGTATACTACAGGCCACCTCGCATGCTTGAGGCTACATGTCACGTTCTTTGCTACATGATATATTTCATGTTACAAGCTACGTGCCACATTGTAGGCTACATGCTAAATTAGAAACTACATACCACGTGCTACCTAGTGTGATACATGCAAAATGTTGCTACATACCACCTTGTACACTTCAGACTACATGTCATAGTATATGCTACGTGCTACGTGTTATGCTACAGACTTCATGCCACATTGTATGCTAAATGCTAGACAGCATGCTACGTGTTATGGTCCACATTGTAAGGTACAGACTACATTGCTAAATTATTTGATACATGCCATATGATACCCTACATGCTAGATGCTAAATTATGATACATGCCATATGCTACCTTGTATGCTACGTTCAAAATAATGATACATGCCAGATGCTACCTTGTATGCTACGTTCAAAAATATGATACATACTATATGGTACCTTGAATGCTACGTTCGAAATTATGGCACATGCCAGATGCTACCTTGTATGCTACGTTCAAAAATAAGGTACATGCCGGATGCTGCCTTGTATGCTACGTGCTAAATTATGATACATGCCAAACGCTACCTTGCATAAAACGTTCAAAATAATGATACATACCATATGCTACCTTGCATGCTACGTTCAAAATGATGATACATGCCAGATGCTACCTTGTATGCTACGTTCAAAAACAAGGTACATGCCAGATGCTACCTTGTATGCTACGTGCTAAATTATGATAAATGCCGTATGCTACCTTGTATGCTACATTCAAAATTATGATACATAACATATGCTACCTTGCATGCTACGTTCAAAATTATGATACATACCAGATGCTACCTTGCATGCTACGTTCAAAATTATGATACATGCCAGATGTTACCTTGTATGCTATATGCTAAATTATGATATATGCTGTATGCTAGCTTGTATGCTACATTCAAAATTATGATACATACCATATGCTACCTTGCATGCTACGTTCAAAATGATGATACATGCCAGATGCTACCTTGTATGCTACGTTCAAAAACAAGGTACATGCCAGATGCTACCTTGCATGCTACGTGCTAAATTATGATACATGCCATATGCTACCTTCTGTGCTATGTGCTAAATTATGATACATGCAGTATGCTACCTTGCATGCTACGTTCAAAATGATACCTGCCAGATGCTACCTTGTATGCTACGTGCTAAATTATGATACATGCTGTATGCTACCCTGTATGCTACATTCAAAATTATGATACATAACATATGCTACCTTGCATGCTACGTTCAAAATTATGATATATACCAGATGCTACCTTGCATGCTACGTTCAAAATTATGATACATGCCAGATGCTACCTTGTATGCTACGTGCTAAATTATGATACATGCCGTATGCTAGCTTGTATGCTACGTTCAAAATTATGATACATACCATATGCTACCTTGCATGGTACGTTCAAAATTATGATACATGCCAGATGCTACCTTGAATGCTACATTCAAAAACAAGGTACATGCCAGATGCTACATTGTATGCTATGTGCTAAATTATGATACATGTCATATGCCACCTTGTATGCTATGTGCTAAATTATGATACATGCAGTATGCTACCTTGCATGCTACGTTCAAAATGATACCTGCCAGATGCTACCTTGTATGCTACGTGCTAAATTATGATACATGCTGTATACTACGTGCTAAATTAAGATACAGGTACATGCTGAATGCTACGTTGTTTGCGACATGCTACATTATATGCTACGTGCCACATGCTACCTTGTTTGCTACATGCTAAATTATACGCTACGTGCCACATGCTACCTTGTTTGCTACATGCTAAATTATACGCTACGTGCCACATGCTACCTTGTTTGCTACATGCTAAATTATACGCTACGTGACACATGCTACCTTGTTTGCTACATGCTAAATTATACCTTACGTGCCACATGCTACCTTGTTTGCTACATGCTAAATTATACGCTACGTGCCACATGCTACCTTGTTTGCTACATGCTAAATTATACG
The DNA here is from genome assembly GCF_033978685.3 of Nerophis lumbriciformis. Taxonomy (NCBI): domain Eukaryota; kingdom Metazoa; phylum Chordata; class Actinopteri; order Syngnathiformes; family Syngnathidae; genus Nerophis; species Nerophis lumbriciformis. Next base: position 1,899,710 of record NC_084565.2, read on the forward strand.
CTACGTGCCACATGCTACCTTGTTTGCTACATGCTAAATTATACGCTACGTGCCACATGCTACCTTGTTTGCTACATGCTAAATTATACGCTACGTGCCACATGCTACCTTGTTTGCTACATGCTAAATTATACGCTACGTGTCACATGCTGCCTTGCATGCTCCAGGCTGTAGACGTCACATTGTATGCTACATGCTACGTCGTATGCTACAGACTGCATTGAACACTGTACGGCCAAATGCTACCTTGTATGCTACATGCTACGTGGTATGCTACAGACTGCATTGAAGACTGTACGGCCACATGCTAAATGTTGCTGTGTGGTTAGCGAGTTACGCGTCACGCCCCTGAGAGATTGTAGCGGGAGGTGGTTGTAAACCGCAGGGGTCTTGCGTAAGGGGCTGGCACGTACAGTCGAGGCTGTGGAGCTGGTCCTGGCACGGCTCTTTGGCACGCTCCCGCTTTCTTTCTGGAAGTTTGAACGAGCGGGCCCACAAAGGAGGGAGCATCAATAGGTCTGCATGCTGATTGGCCAAAGAGGTCTGCATTACAATTGTAAATGTGCGGCCCGAGGCGTTCCATGAAGTGGATGGCATGTGATGGAGGGTCCAGTGCAGCTAATTAATTTCATTAGCTAGTGAAGTCATCTTATAGGAGGCATTCATATTTGGAGCGTCATGTTGCTCATTTATTTCCAGATCTAATTAGCTCAGAGAAGAAACGCCGCTCGGGCAAGAGGACTTTTTAATTATCAGCTTGGATAAATTTGAAAATGTTGATGCCTGAGGGTTGAGTTAATTAAAACCTGCATTATTTTAACTTTAATTAGCTCCCATCTTTGTTTTTCTTCGCCATATGGCCGTGTCCTGTAGTCAAATTGACTTAATTAAGCTCATTAAGCTAATCATTTTAATTACTCAAGACAAAGGGATGGGATAGACAAGTTTGTGGCCAAGTGGCGCTCAATAAGGCTGCGGTCTGGTTCCTCCACAAAAAAATAAGTCTCTCACCCAACAAGGTTTTTTTGTTTTTGGAAGGGACTTGGCGTTCTCCATGGCCGTCTTGTTTGGAAACAGTTTTAGTCGCCAACACTCAACAATTTGTAAAGAATTATAAACTAAATAAGCGAGGATCTTCTTCTACCGACGTGCAACACAAAGTATAAATAATGGACGGATCATTTCCATTGTGGACATAATGATTAATTATGCCATTTTGTTATGAAATTAAGTTCACTTACCTGACTTTAATTGACCAAGGTTAGTTATTTTTTACCATATTTGACATGTACAGTATATTCCATTGTACAAACCCTGTTTCCATATGAGTTGGGAAATTGTGTTAGATGTAAATATAAACGGAATACAATGATTTGCAAATCCTTTTCAACCCATATTCAGTTGAATATGCTACAAAGACAACATATTTGATGTTCAAACTGATAAACTTTTTTTTTTTTTGCAAATAATCATTAACTTTAGAATTTGATGCCAGCAACACGTGACAAAGAAGTTGGGAAAGGTGGCAATAAATACTGATAAAGTTGAGGAATGCTCATCAAACACTTATTTGGAACATCCCACAGGTGTGCAGGCAAATTGGGAACAGGTGGGTGCCATGATTGGGTATAAAAACAGCTTCCCAAAAAATGCTCAGTCTTTCACAAGAAAGGATGGGGCGAGGTACACCCCTTTGTCCACAACTGCGTGAGCAAATAGTCAAACAGTTTAAGAACAACGTTTCTCAAAGTGCAATTGCAAGAAATTTAGGGATTTCAACATCTACGCTCCATAATATCATCAAAAGGTTCAGAGAATGTGGAGAAATCACTCCACGTAAGCGACATGGCCGGAAACCAACATTGAATGACCGTGACCTTCCATCCCTCAGATGGCACTGTATCAAAAACCGACATCAATCTCTAAAGGATATCACCACATGGGCTCAGGAACACTTCAGAAAACCACTGTCACTAAATACAGTTGGTCGCTACATCTGTAAGTGCAAGTTAAAGCTCTACTATGCAAAGCGAAAGCCATTTATCAACAACACCCAGAAATGCCGCCGGCTTCTCTGGGCCCGAGATCATCTAAGATGGACTCATGCAAAGTGGAAAAGTGTTCTGTGGTCTGACGAGTCCACATTTCAAATTGTCTTTGGAAATATTCGACATTGTGTCATCCGGACCAAAGGGGAAGCGAACCATCCAGACTGTTATCGACGCAAAGTTGAAAAGGCAGCATCTGTGATGGTATTAGGGTGCATTAGTGCCCAAGGCATGGGTAACTTACACATCTGTGAAGGCACCATTAATGCTGAAAGGTACATACAGGTTTTGGAACAACATATGCTGCCATCTAAGCGCTGTCTTTTTCATGGACGCCCCTGCTTATTTCAGCAAGACAATGCCAAGGCACATTCAGCACGTGTTACAACAGCGTGGCTTCGTAAAAAAAAGAGTGCGGGTACTTTCCTGGCCCGCCTGCAGTCTAGACCTGTCTCCCATTGTAAATGTATGGCGCATTATGAAGCATAAAATACCACAGCGGAGACCCCGGACTGTTGAACAACTGAAACTGTAAATCAAGCAAGAATGGGAAAGAATTCCACTTTCAAAGCTTCAACAATTAGTTTCCTCAGTTCCCAATCGTTTACTGAGTGTTGTTAAAAGGAAAGGCCATGTAACACAGTGGTGAACATGCCCTTTCCCAACTACTTTGTCACGTGTTGCAGCCATGAAATTCTAAGTTAATTATTATTTGCAAAAAATAAATAAAGTTTATGAGTTTGAACATCAAATATGTTGTCTTTGTAGCATATTCAACTGAATATGGCTTGAAAATGATTTGCAAATCATTGTATTCCGTTTATATTTACATCTAACACAATTTCCCAACTCATATGGAAACGGGGTTTGTACTTTGTTCTGTTTTATCATGAATTCATTAACGTGGACCCCGACTTAAACAAGTGTAAAAACTTATTGGGGTGTTACCATTTAGTGGTCAATTGTACGGAATATGTACTGTACTGTGCAATCTACTAATACAAGTTTCAATCAATCAATCAATCAATCATTATAAATGTGCCCAAACAGTACGTGGACACAAAGTAATAAAATATGAATTGACTAGCGTGGACCCCGACTTAAACAAGTGTAAAAACTTATTGGGGTGTTACCATTTAGTGGTCAATTGTACGGAATATGTACTGTACTGAGCAATCTACTAATACAAGTTTCAATTCAATCAATCCATTTGCTGTCATGTTGTTGTCTGTTACTTCTTTGTCATGTGACATTTTACTGCTGTCTAATTGGTGGCTCACTGTTGCCCCCACCCCTTTTTTTTTTTTAAATCAGCCAAGTGCATTTTTTTTGTTCATTTAATTACATTTTTGGGGCCCAATTAATCCAATCCATCAAAAATAATTTGATGTTTGTGATGTATAGTGCTGCAAACTAATAATATTAAGGAATATTAAAGATCTTGGTCTGGTATTTCTTAAGACTGGAAAGGCACTACTTTGTGTGCCGTCCAGAATTACAGTACTTTAAAGTTTTTTCAAGCATAAAAAAACCCTCATTTTTGAGATGTGCCGTTTTTTATTTTGCCACGGTGCCACGATGAATTAGTGAGAATATGTGGTATATACTGTGTTGTATGTCGTATAATATTGTATACCACATCCTGTATCGCAGGGATGACGGACTCCTTTTCATGCAGGGCCACATCATAGTTATGAGAGGTCCGCTTCAAAAAGTCAATATTTATAAGTAATTTAACTAGTTTTTTTTACCATGAAAGCTATAGTTGTTGTTTTTACAGTCTATTACTATAAACGGTATCAGTTTTTCTTATGCTACATGAGATATTGTATGCCACATGCTACCCTTGCATTCCACATGCTAAATTATATGCTAGATGCTAACATATATGCTATATATCATGCTATTTTGTATGTCACATGCAAAATGATAGCTAATGCTGCTAGCTAACAAGTAATGAACAGGTAATTTCCATTGTGGACATAATGATTAATTATGCCATTTTGTTATGAAATAAAGTTCACTTACTTGACTTTAATTGACCAAGATTAATTTAGAACATGTTTTAAATGATATTTGACATTTATATTCCATTATACTTTGTTCCCTTTGCCATTTTTGTTATCTGTGTTACTTCCTGGTCACGTGACATTTTACTGCTGTCTAATTGGTGGTTTACTTTTTTAAAACAACAGCATGTTTTTGTTTTGTTTTTTAATTAAACTACATTTTTGGGGTCTAATTAATCCAATACATCAAAATAATTTGATGTTTGTGATTTATAGTGCTGTAAACTTACAGTATTAAGGACTATTAAAGATCTTGGTCTGGTATTTCTTAAGACTTGGCAGGTTTCATACTTTGTGTGCTATATCAAAACCCTCCAACATTCAACCTGATTCGAGTGTTTACAAAACACCAATCTAAAGTAAAATACTAAATAAATTTGCGAAGCAGTAAAATACTGTTGACGACATACGCTTGTCTTTTTTCATCTAAAATTAATAGTCAATAATACTATAGTTAATACATTTTCCTGATTAATCAAATACTTTATGTTAGTTGAACCTTTTTCAAGTTTTTTTTTTGTTTAAATAAATAATTCCTGACTAATGTGATGTATTTGTACAGTCAATAAAGGCAATTCTAACTGTACATAGAAGACTAGGAGTGGTAAAAATGTCAATATATCGTGATTCTACCGCGGGGGGCCTGGAAAGAAAACCGCTAAAACTAACTAATGTAAAACTATATTTGCTAAACAGTAAAATATTGTTGACTTCATACAAAAACATTTTTTTAATCTAAAATTGATTGTAAATCAATTAATTAATTAATGCAGATGGCTCCCTCTGAGGAACGTTGGAAAGCAAAAATGATAAAACTTGTAAAATAGTAAGAACTATGAGTAGAGATAAAGGATAAAATGCAAGTAAAACATTAAGATTAAAAAAAAACTACACATATATTAATAAATAAATAAAAAAGATAATAGATTAGATTGAGAAACACCTTGCGGTGCAGCTTGGACACATCTTCAGTAAAGAACCGAGGTTCATTGGGTGTTTCGGGTCTTTGATCTCCATACACCCTCGCCTGGGCGACCCAACCGAGGCTGATCAGGCTCCGGCTTGTGTCCAAGCAGCATACTACTCCATCCGTCTCCCCTCTTGATCCACAACCACCTTGAGGCTTTCTCAGCAGCCTCGCTGATATTTCTGGTGGCTCTTCTCTCCAGCAACCCTCTGATTCCAAGAAGACTGAATGCTCGATGCACAGATTGCCCTAGAAAAGCCCTAGAGCCCACTTCTATAGGCTCAAAGCGGGCCCTCCAGCCGCTCTCTCTGCATGCCTCGACCAGCTCAAGGTATTTGGCCTTCTTTCGTTCATGGGCCTCTTCCATCGGGTCTTTCCAGCAGCACAACATGCTTCGTTGAGTCATAAGTTAAGACAAGGTCTGACCTCAGTGATGTCCTTGCTATGCGCTCTGGAAACTTCAGCTGCCTGCCGAGATCCACCTGAAGCTGCCAGTCACGGGCTGTGGCTAGCAGTCCGGTTGGGGCCTTACTTCCTGCCTGTGGTTTGTCCCCTGCCTTGACGAAGGAGATGTTATGCCTGACTGGGAGCTGGTGTTTGCTCTGCTGGATTCCAGTGCCAATGGTGTCTGCTACTGCCTTCAGCACCTGGTCGTGGCGCCATGTGTACCTCCCCTCTCGCAGGGCTTTAGGGCAGCAGCTCAGGATGTTCTCCAGTGAACCCCGTGCCTTGCACAGTGGACATTCAGGTGTTTCTGCTAGCCCCCAGCAATGAAGATTAGATGGACTTGGGAGGACATCATACACTGACTGGATCAGGAACTTGAGTCTTGCTGGTTCTGACTTCCAAAGTTCTGTTCATGTGATCTTCCGGGTAGATGCGTTGTCCCAATTTGTCCAGGCTCCTTGCTGGCGCATGGCCACTGTCTTGCTCCGGCACTCCTCCTCAACCTCTGCACGGATCTCTCCCTGCACCATCAGCTATCTCTCTCGACCCTGGGCTTTGTCGTAGCGTGGTCTTGTGTGGCTACCCAGCCCAGCTCGTCCGACTGCCACAGCACCTACTAAGACGCCATGTCTCAGCCTTGCTTCTGCCTGGTCAACGGCCTCCTGTGCCTTCCACTTCCTCCCAGTTCTGACCTTGATGCCAGCAGAGGAGACTCTGGTGTCAGATGAGTCTCTGTAAAATAACACCTCCCTGGCTCTGGTGACTTTAAACTCCTCGGTCAATACGGTGAAGGGAAGCTGCAGCTTGTTGATGTGCCCATGCAGGGCGATGCTGCTTAGGCTCTTCGGCAAACCCAGCCACCCATGCAGGTGCTGGCTGATGTTGCGTTCGAAGCCCTCCACAATGGTTACTGGGACTTCGGAGATGAGCAGCGGCCAAAGGATTCTCGGCAGGATGCCATGCTGGTATATCCAAGCCTTGAACTTCCCGGGGAGGCCCGACTTGTCCACTGCTGATAGCCAGGTCTTCATCTCCACATGGGCTGACTGCACTGCTGCCTTGTCCTTCAGGGTGCTGTCAAAGATCTCCCCCAGACTCTTCACAGGCTTCTCTGACACTGATGGTATGGGGACTCCATCCAGGTTGAAGCAGTGTTTGTCCTCCACTCTCCCCTTCCTCAAAACCAGGGACCTGGACTTGGCTGGCTTGAACATCATTCTCGCCCATGTGATGATCCTTTCCAGTCCGCGGAGGAGCCACTGACACCCTGTCACTGATGTTGTGACAGTCAGATCATCCATGAAGGCTCGGATCGGAGATTGGTGAATGCCGGAACTGGACTTCGGACCCCTGCATTCCACTTCTGCTGCCTTGATCAGCATGTTCATCGCTAAGGCGAACAGTGCCACTGATATGGTGCACCCTGTGATGATGCCCTTCTCCAGGCGGTGCCATGCAGATGTTATTGCTACAGAGGTGAATCTCAGACTGAAACTACTGTAGTAGTCTCGTATGAGTTCAGTGATCTTCTCTGGAACATGATGTGTCGTCAAGGCTGTTGTCACGAGCTTGTGTGTAATGGATCCATAGGCATTGGCAAGGTCAAGCCAAAGGACAGCCAGATCTCCTTGATTTTCCCTTGCTTCCCGGATCAGCTGGGTAACCACTCCTGTGTTTTCCAAGCAGCCTGGCATGCCTGGGACTCCTCCCTTCTGCACTGTGGTGTCGATGTAGGAATTCCTCAGGAGGTACTCTGTCAACCTGTTGGCAAGAATCTTGAAAAATATCTTGCCTTCCACACTGAGCAGGGAGATGGTGCAGAACTGCGTGATGTCACTTGCATTCTCCTCCTTTGGTATCCAGACACCCTCTGCATGGCGCCACTGCTTGTCTGCCTTCCCCCTTCGCCATACTACCCTGATGAGTCTTCACAGCTTCTCCAGGAGTCTCGAGCAATGCTTGTAGACTTTGTATGGCACTCCACTCGGGCCTGCGGCTGCGCTGGTCCTTGCGGCTCGGACGGTGTCCCTGACTTTTGCCAAGGTGTTAAACTGGAAGGAGGGTTCTGATGGTGTGGGTAGCCCTCTGCAGGGGGGAAGATCTTCTTCTCTCCTACTGTCGCTGTATGTGTTACTGAGGTGCTGATTGATCTCCTCTTCAGAGTAGACAAGGGTCCCGCTCCGCTTCTGCCCCAGCAGCTGTTTCGTAAATCCAAAAGGGTTTGCTATGAAGGCAGTACGCTTGCGCGCCCTCTCTCTGCCCCTTCTCCTATGCCCCTCAGCACGTCGGAGAGAGATGAGCTTCTGCTTCAGGATGTCCCTGAGCTTTGACAGGGCTGGTCTTTCCTCCTCACTCGCCCTCTTATACTGCTGTTTTAAGGCCTTCAGTTCTTTCCTGAGCTGGGCGATCTTGGTCTCCCGCCGGTTTGGCCTGGCGATGTTCTGAGCCTTGGGTTGTTTGATGCCGAATCTCTCAGCACCCATGCTGATGATCAGTGTGCTCATCAGCTGCAGTCGCCGATCATCTTCCCCTCTGCATGCTGCATCAAGGGTAGCATCAACATCCTCGTCAAACTGTCGCCATTCAGATTCCTTGTTTGCAGCAGGCCATAAGACGATGGTTTGCCGGGTGCAGCATGTTGAGCTTGGAGGTTCTGGACACTCTGGGGTGACTCCGGTTCCTGCTCCTCCTCCGTCTCACCAAGGTCAGTACTAGGCACTGACTCTGTGCGTTACTCAGCTTGCTTTCTCCTTATTCAGCCCATCCTGGTCTGGTGGATCCTCAGGCCTCTCAGGTTCTTACAGACCTTGCCACAAAAACAGGTTGCTGTCGTTGTCCATAATCCGTCGCGTTATGTTTGGTACCAAAAGATCCGTCAGTTTGGGGTGCTCATCCTCCCCCCCTCTCGGGCACCCCTGGGGGTATCTTTCTTTAGGGCTTTCTGTAGCGTTTTGTGGGTGCAGTGCAGGGTGCTAACCTTTACTGCCCCTTTGCCGTCTCTCCGGGCCGTCCACTGTCTCTCCAGTTGTCACCACACTTTCACGGTTGTCATCCAGACTTTCCTGGAAGTCACTGGCGAGGCCAGTCATACTAGATTGAGAAACACCTTGCGGTGCAGCTTGGACACATCTTCAGTAAAGAACCGAGGTTCATAGGGTGTTAAAATTAATATACAGTAAATGTATAATAAATAAATAGAACTAAATAAAATTGTCATAACTAATAAGATAAAAAGTAAAATACAAATGACTTCAATAACATAATTAATATTAGGTAAAAACCAAACCGAAAAGGTGGGTTTTAAGCCTGAAAGATAAGATATAAATATTTATAAACCATAAGAAGAACCTTAAAATTGATGCTGAAACACAGGGAAAGCCAATGCAGAGATTTTAAAACGGGTGTGTGTTTCCCACAGGACAGGCATCTATTTGTGGTGGTGTGGTCGGCGGGGGGGGGGCGTTGGGGCGGCAGCGGTGATGACCAAGAAGAACGCGGAATTGGAATATAATTACAACATTTTATGTACATATTTATATACAGATTTGAACAATTAGTGATTCACTGAAATATATTTATTAATTGTGGTTCTTACAAAAAATATATCTTATAAAATATAAAAGCTAAAATGTCTCTTAAAGCTCTGCCCCTTTAATTAGTGAATACTAAATAATTTAACTTTAGCCTACTACTACAACCATATTATTTACCAGCAACATGAAGTGAAACAGAGGCAGAGGTGTCCTGCCACAGTCAGTCAACCTCCTCCTCCTCCTCCTCCTGCTGAACAGGTCGCACCTGTGGTCCGGACTGTAGGCCTACCTCCTCTCCAAGTCCAGCCCTTTTCGGCCGTTGAAAATATTTTTCTATACTCATCTGTGTGAAGGAGTGAACATCCAACATTAGAATTTATTACTAACAAGCAGAAGCGCTCTATGTACAGTGCCGTCTAACCAGCAGCTCAACACATGCAGGGTTCAACGTTAAGGTTTTTTTCTACTTGCCCGACTTCTCAAATCTACTTGCCCCAATATTTTTACTTGTCCTGCCTAGGTTTTTTTCTGGCTGTGTAGTGCTCATGGCTTATATCTTACTAGAATCCTTCCCGTTGACTATTTACAACACTACACAGTATTTATTATTATTATCTATAATTACATTTAAATGGCATTGCATACATGTAAAATTAAATGCTATTTCACATTATTTGACCAGTAGCAGTTACACCCATCTGAACAGGTCATCCACCTGTTTAAAGCCCAATCACAGTTGAAATCTTGAAATGAAGGGCCTTTAATAAAACATTAACCTGGACAACATTTTAACAGCTGGTTGGCTCAGATTTTATTCTTTTCATTGCATTCACATGCTGCAGTGGACAGTGGACAATTTAGCTTCAGTCCATGTGTGTTTATTGACAACAGGGTTATAACCTGGACACGTTAGCTCGTCGGTATGAAAACAGGTGACCGAGTCAAACAGCGGCGGTGTTAATGAAGCAGCGTCAGGCGAAACCGTCAGTGAAACGCTCGGTGAAATCGCGGATTAACATTAAATATATGACGAGCCGCGAGCGATGCAGCTATAACCTATCTACCTATAACACCTGTAAAAATGAAGCAATGCTACCACGCTAGCAAGCGTTAGCTAGCCGGCTATGAGCCACCAAGCTGCTAACTATCGCCAAAAGGCACCATTTAAGTTTTTTTCCCCATGGCATCCTGGATCAAGGCTTTCAGCAGCTTTTGGACATTTGAGGTAGAAACGTAGGAAGCGCCATCATTATGAAAAGTAGTCGGCGAGTATTTTGGTCCCGTCCGTCCGTCCCTCTTCTTCTTCTTCTGGCCCACCAGGTGAATCAAGTGCTATTGGCGGAGTTACAATGCATACCGCCACCTACTGCACCAGAGGTGTAACTACAAGCAACATTCACAGACAGTCCCATTGCTTTTATGAGCGGTCGAGCGAGTCAAAAGCCGAAAAATCCATTTGTGGCGGACATAATTCTTTCGTGGCGGGCCGCCACAAATAAATGAATGTGTGGGAAACACTGGGTGTAGTGTGAGCCTTTTATAAAATGTATAAATACTTTATAAACATAAAAAAAGCTTTTTTATGCATTACATTTTGGGACAAAATCTAATATAATAGTTGTAAATAGTTAAATATTTTAAAGTTTATTCTAGATTTTTTTTTTAAATACCAAATAATTCCTTCCAATAATTCCGGCCAATGACATGCATATATATACTTTATACTTTTAAACAGCTTAATTTGCAATTTTATCAAAACATATTTTTACTATCCAATTTTATTCCCGTTCCCTTTTCTTGTTTTGTTTTTTTAATTGTACTTATAATTTTTCTCTTATAACTTAAAAAAAAAGAAAAATAATAATAAATAAATAAATACAAATAATAAAATGAATATATAGTAAATATATAATAAATCATTAAAACTAAATTAAATCTTGCATAACTAATAAGATAAAAGTAAAATACAAATTACTTCAATAAAATAATTAATATTAGGTAAAAGCCAAATCAAAAAGGTGGGTCTTAAGCCTGAAATGTAAGATAAGAAGACTCAATACCATAACAAATATTTATAAACAATAAGAAGAACCTTAAAATGTATCCTGAAACACAGGGAGAGCCAATGCCATCCATCCATTTTCTACCGCTTGTCCCTTTCGGGGTCGCGGGGAGTGCTGGAGCCTATCTCAGCTGCATTTGGGCGGAATGCGGGGTACACCCTGGACAAGTCGCCACTTCATCAAGGGGAGCAATGCAGAGATTTTAAAACTGGTGTAATGTGAGCCTTTTATCAAATGTATAAATACTTTATAAACAAACAAAAAAAAGCTTTTTTTTGCATTACATTTTGGGACATAATACAATATAATAGTTGTAAATAGTTAATTACTTTTAGGTTTATTCTAGATAAAAAAATTTAAAAAACCAAATAATTCAGTCCAATAATTCCGGCCTATAAAATGCATTTTTTTTAACTTATTCTTTTAAACAGCTTAATTTGCAATTTTATCAAAAATATTATTTTTTATTATCAAATTTGAAGCCTGTTCCCTTTTCTTTGTTTTTTTTGTTTTATTTTACTTATAATTTTTGTCTTATAACTTGAAAAATAATAATAATAATAAATAAATACAATAAAATAAAAATGGATGTACAGTTAATATATAATAAATAAATAAAACTAAATTAAATCTTGCATAACTAATTAGATAATAAGCAAAATACGAATTACTTCAATGAAATAATTAATATTAGGTAAAAGCCATATCAAAAAGGTGGGTCTTAAGCCTGAAAGATAAGATAAGAAGACCCAATACCATAAAATCATTTATAAACCCTAAGAATAACCTTAAAATTGATCCTGAAACACATGGGGAGCCAATGCAGAGATTTTAAAACTGGTGTAATGTGAGCCTTGTGTAAAATGTATAAATACTTTATAAAACATACTTTATAAAAACATTACATTTTGGGACAAAGTCAAATATAATAATTGTAAATGGATAATTATTTTTAAGTTTATTCTAGATTTTTTTTTTTTTAAATACCAAACAATTCCGGCCAATAAAATGCATGTATACTTTATTCTTTTAAACACCTTAATTTGCAGTTTATCAAAATATTTTTTTATTATCCAACTTGATTCCCATTTCTTAGTTTTTTTTTAATTTTAATTATAATTTTCCCTCATAACTTTTCAATAGTTTTCTCTTCGCCGTGACCCTAAACAACATCGAGCAAGTCCTCGGTCTTAAAACGTGTGGTTTTTCGAATGAAGTTCTGTACACACGAAGCGATAAGAGTGTCCGATGTCCGCCCCTCCCCTTTGGTGGCGGGGGTCTTTGCGAGCGTCCGGCAGCTGCGCGCCAGTCTGGAGTGGCGAGCTGCAGCCGACAGATGCTAAAGTCCAATAATGAAATAATGGCGGGAGACATGATGTTCATGGTTTCCATCATTGTGAAAAGAGCGGCCCACTTAGGTAATTTGTTCCCATGTTTAATCCTATTTGGGACGATCACATTAAACCAACTGGTGGGCCTATAAATAAACTGCTTGCAATGTGGGGGGGGGGGGGTCATTTGATTAGAGGGGAAGCACTTAATAATGTGCACGGCCAAAAGGTGACCTGGAGCGTCAGGTGACCACACATATGGAGCCCTCATAGTCCTAATGTCCCGCCCTCAACTGCCCTGAGCCGCAGCACTCGCCAAATTGCTTCCGACAAATGTGTGTGTGTGTGTGTGTGTGTGTGTGTGCCCTCTCATGGCCGCCATGTAACTTAGAAGGCAACACAACACGACAGTCAGGTCGCCACAAGGATTTTAGGATCACTTAGTTTCCGCATCAAAGAGCCCTATTGATTTTGAACCATGCCAACCAACCAGAGATGTGTGTGTGTGTGTGTGTGTGTGTGTGTGTGTGTGTATGTGTGTGTGTGTGTGTGTGCTCAACTCCATTTTCAACGGCATTTTCACCAGAAACTTCGTATTTTGTACACGACCCAAACGTTGTGTGAAAACTAACTTGTCTATTTGTCAACCTATCATTCTAAAAAATAATCCACCATGGGGGAAAAGTAAAGTTGCTAGTGCCAGCACTTTGATAAAGAAGGTGAGATACACTATTGAATTCAATAGGACACAAATAAAAAATTAAAAACACATGTGTACACTGTATGTATACATATGTATACATATATATATATACAGTATATACACATATATATATACATATACACATATATATATATACATATACACATGTATATGTATACATATATATATATACATATATACACATATATATATATACACACACACACACATATATATATATATATATATACATACATATATGCAAATATATATGTATACTAGGGATGTCCGATAATGGCTTTTTTGCCCATATCCGATATTGTCCAACTCTTAATTACCGATACCGATATCAAGCGATACCGATATATACAATGGTGGAATTAACACATTATTATGCCTAATTTTGTTGTGATGCCCCGCTGGATGCATTAAACAATGTAACAAGGTTTTCCAAAATAAATCAACTCAAGTTATGGAAAAAAATGCCAACATGGCACTGCCATATTTATTATTGAAGTCACAAAGTGCATTATTTTTTTTAACATGTCTCAAAACACTCTAGCTTAAGTAACGCAATTTTGTTCTTATCTGTGCTGTAAAGTTCAAATTTGAATGACAATAAAAAGGAAGTCTAAGTCTAACAGCAGCTTGGAATTTGGGACATGCTCTCCCTGAGAGAGCATGAGGAGGTTGAGGTGGGCGGGGTTGAGGTGTGGGGGGGGGGGGGGTAGCGGGGGGGGTATATTGTAGCGTCCCAGAAGAGTTAGTGCTGCAAGGGGTTCTGGGTATTTGTTATGTAGTATTTATGTTGTGTTACGGTGCGGATGTTCTCCCGAAATGTGTTTGTCATTCTTGTTTGGTGTGGGTTCACAGTGTGGCGCATATTTGCAACAGTGTTAAACTTGTTTATACAGCCACCCTCAGTGTGACCTGTATGGCTGTTGACCAAGCAGGATATGCATTCACTTGTGTGTGTGAAAAGCCGTAGATATTATGTGACTGGGCCTGCACGCAAAGGCAGTGCCTTTAAGGTTCATTGGCGCTCTGTACTTCTCCCTACATCCGTGTACACAGCGGCGTTTTAAAAAGTCATACATTTTACTTTTTGAAACCGATATTGTTCATTTTGAAACCGATACCGATAATTTACGATATTACATTTTAAAGCATTTATCGGCCGATAATATCGGCAGTCCGATATTATTGGACATCTCTAATGTATACATATACAAATATACATACATATACATATGTACACATTTACATACATACAGTCGCAATCAAAATTTGACATACACTTGTAAAGAACATCATGTCATGGCTGTCTTGAGTTTCCAGTAATTTCTACAACTCATATTTTTTGTGATGTAGTGATTGGAGCACATACTTGTTGGTCACAAAAAACATTCATGAAGTTTGCTTCGTTTATGAATTTATTATGGGTCTACTGAAAATGTGCTGGGTCAAAAGTATACATACAGCAATGTTAATATTTGCTTACATGTCCCTTGGCAAGTTTACCTGCAATAAGGCGCTTTTGGTAGCCATCCACAAGCTTCTGCTTGACCACTTGACCACTAAATTGCTGCAGTTCAGCTAAATTTGTTGATTTTCTGACATGGACTTGTTTACCATGAATTGATTACGTGGACCCCGACCGACTTAAACAAGTTGAAAAACTTATTAGGGTGTTACCATTTAGTGGTCAATTGTACGGAATATGTACTGTACTGTGCAATCTACTGATAAAAGTTTCAATCAATCAATCAATAAATTCTTCAGCATTGTCCTCATGTTTAAAACCTTCATTCTAGCCTGATTTAGCCATTCCTTTACCACTTTTGAGGTGTGTTTGGGGTCATTGTCCTGTTGGAACACCCAACTGCGCCCAAGACCCAGTTGGGCCTGTTTTGCTGCCAATGGAACTGGTACTTTAAATGGGACAATGAAAAAGGAGGATTAGCTCCAAATTCTTCAGGACAAGCTAAAATCATCAGCCCGGAGGTTGGGTCTTGGGCGCAGTTGAGTGTTCCAACAGGACAATAACCCCAAACTAGGGGTGTAATGGTACGTGTATTTGTATTGAACCGTTTCGGTACAGGGGTTCCGGTTCGGTTCGGAGGTGTACCG
>NC_084565.2:1920000-1965000 GCF_033978685.3 Nerophis lumbriciformis
GATTTTAATCCCTCAGCTATCAAGGCAGAAAGGAAATGTCAACACAAACATGGAAAACAAACATTATCAACAAAATAGTAAAACCACATTAAACACTTAACTATAAACTCTTAAAAATAAAGAATATGTAAGAAATGCTTCATAAAGTGTAAGAAAATAGTGCAATGTGAGAAAATGTAAACATAGAGAAACCTGAGAAGAACTATTTTCTGCAGGTTTAGTGCTAGGAAATAACGGCTGAGTAACATTAATTTGCCTTGTTGTCCTTTTTTAACTATGGAAATTATTTTTTGTTATGCAGTAATTATATAAATACTATTATTGTATCGGGGGATATTGATAATTATTGGAATTTTTTTGCAAGAAAAAAAGATTTTATTGTAAATGTAACTTCTTCTGATTATAATCCCTCAGCTATCAAGGCAGGAAAGGAAATGTCAACACAAACATGGAAAACAAACAATGTCAACAAAATAGTAAAATCACATTGAGCACTTAACTGTAAATTCTTAAAAATAAGGGATATGTAAGAAATGCTTCTTAAAGTATAAGAAAATAGTCCAAAGTGAGAAAATGTCAACATAGAGAAACCTGAGAATAACTATTTTCTGCAGGTTTACTGCTAGGAAATAACGGCTGAGTAACATTAATTTGCCCTGTTGTCCTTTTTTAACTATGGAAATTATTTTTTGTTATGCAGTAATTATTTAAATGTTATTATTGTATCGGTCGATATTGATAATTATTGGAATTTTTTTGACTTATGGAAAATAAGGAGCAGGAAATAAATATGTTATTGTAAATGTAACTTCTGATTATAATCCCTCAGCTATCAAGGCAGAAAGGAAATGTCAACACAAGCATGAAACAAACAATGTCAACAAAATAGTAAAATCACATTGAACACTTAACTATAAACTCTTAAAATTAAATAATATGTAAGAAATGCTTCATAAAGTGTAAGAAAATAGTGCAAAGTGAGAAAATGTAAACAGAGAAACCTGAGAAGAACTATTTTCTGCAGGTTTAGTGCTAGGAAAAAACGGCTGAGTAACATTAATTTGCCCTGTTGTCCTTTTTTAACTATGGAAATTATTTTTTGTTATGCAGTAATTATATAAATACTATTATTGTATCGGGGGATATTGATAATTATTGGAATTTCTTTGCAAGAAAAAAAGATTTTATTGTAAATGTAACTTCTTCTGATTATAATCCCTCAGCTATCAAGGCAGGAAAGGAAATGTCAACACAAACATGGAAAACAAACAATGTCAACAAAATAGTAAAATCACATTGAGCACTTAACTGTAAATTCTTAAAAATAAGGGATATGTAAGAAATGCTTCTTAAAGTATAAGAAAATAGTGCAAAGTGAGAAAATGTCAACATAGAGAAACCTGAGAAGAACTATTTTCTGCAGGTTTAGTGCTAGGAAATAACGGCTGAGTAACATTAATTTGCCCTGTTGTCCTTTTTTAACTATGGAAATTATTTTTTGTTATGCAGTAATTATTTAAATGTTATTATTGTATCGGTCGATATTGATAATTATTGGAATTTTTTTGACTTATGGAAAATAAGGAGCAGGAAATAAATATGTTATTGTAAATGTAACTTCTTCTGATCATAATCCCTCAGCTATCAAGGCAGAAAGGAAATGTCAACACAAACATGGAAAACAAACAATGTCAACAAGATAGTAAAATCACATTAAACACTTAACTATAATCTCTTAAAAATAAAGAATATGTAAGCAATGCTTCATAAAGTGTAAGAAAATAGTGAGAAAATGTAAACATAGAAACCTGAGAAGAACTATTTTCTGCAGGTTTAGTGCTAGGAAATAACGGCTGTGTAACATTAATTTGCCCTGTTGTCCTTTTTTAACTATGGAAAATATTTTTTGTTATGCAGTAATTATATAAATACTATTATTGTATCGGGGGATATTGATAATTATTGGAATTTCTTTGCAGGAAAAAAAGATTTTATTGTAAATGTAACTTCTTCTGATTATAATCCCTCAGCTATCAAGGCTGAAAGGAAATGTCAACACAAACATGGAAAACAAACAATATCAACAAAATAGTAAAATCACATTGAACACTTAACTGTAAACTCTTAAAAATAAGGAATATGTAAGAAATGCTTCTTAAAGTATAAGAAAATAGTGCAAAGTGAGAAAATGTCAACATAGAGAAACCTGAGAATAACTATTTTCTGCAGGTTTAGTTCTAGGAAATAACGGCTGTGTAACATTAATTTGCCCTGTTGTCCTTTTTTAACTATGGAAAATATTTTTTGTTATGCAGTAATTATTTAAATATTATTATTGTATCGGTCGATATTGATAATTATTGGAATTTTTTTGACTTATGGAAAATAAGGAGCAGGAAATAAATATGTTATTGTAAATGTAACTTCTTCTGATCATAATCCCTCAGCTATCAAGGCAGAAAGGAAATGTCAACACAAACATGGAAAACAAACAATGTCAACAAGATAGTAAAATCACATTAAACACTTAACTATAATCTCTTAAAAATAAAGAATATGTAAGCAATGCTTCATAAAGTGTAAGAAAATAGTGAGAAAATGTAAACATAGAAACCTGAGAAGAACTATTTTCTGCAGGTTTAGTGCTAGGAAATAACGGCTGTGTAACATTAATTTGCCCTGTTGTCCTTTTTTAACTATGGAAAATATTTTTTGTTATGCAGTAATTATTTAAATATTATTATTGTATCGGTTGATATTGATAATTATTGGAATATTTTTTACTTATGGAAAATAAGGAGCAGGAAATCCATCCATCCATTTTCTACCGCTTATTCCCTTTTGGGGTCGCTGGAGCCTATCTCTGCTACAATCGGGCGGAAGGCGGGGTACACCCTGGACAAGTCGCCACCTCATCGCAGGGCCAACATAAATATGTTATTGTAAATGTAACTTCCTTTGATTATAATCCCTCAGCTATCAAGGCAGAAAGGAAATGTCAACACAAACATTGAAGACAAACAATGTCAACAAAATAGTAAAATCACATTGAACACTTAACTGTAAACTCTTAAAAATAAGGAATATGTAAGAAATGCTTCTTAAAGTGTAAGAAAATAGTGCAAAATGTAAACATAGAGAAACCTAAGAAGAAACTACTTTCTGCAGCTGTGCTCTAAAGGGTGAGCGTGGCTAAGGTGGTGTGGTATCAGCGCTCTTGCCTTCCATCATCTACAGACCACATTGGTCTCGACTACGGTCCGTTTCAAAGAAAAATTCAAAAACTGTCCAAGTGACTTTTCCTCTTTCACTCCCACCATTGAAGGGTTTATGGAAGGCATTTGATGTTGCATTGATGGCGATGCATATTGATATCCTTGATGGTCTGCCCGTCAAAGCAAGACCACCATTGATTTTGACAATCCAGGGGAAGTCCTTCAGGAGGACACTGGGACTGAAGTCGACACAAGCCAGGTGGAAACTAAGCATACGTTACTGCTTAGTGACACGTTACCATAGCGACGCATGTCAACACCAACATGTCAACTGAAGCGGACTGGTCTTAGTGCTGGACTCGCTGACCGGTTGTCGACATAAGCGGACCGGTGTCACACCATAAAATGTCCCGTCACACTCCGTGCCCTCGTTCTCCTGCTGACGGTCGCGGCCCAGATTAGCGGCGTGGCCGTCCCGGCAGCTGGCGGGCCGAGCGGCGCCCAGCGAGGAGCGGCTTAATAGATTTAGATGAAAGGCGGGCGTGGAGGTGAGCATCTGCTCAAAGGCCATCATCATCATCATCATCATCATCATCATGTGATCTCCAGAAGAAGTGGCCATCATCTAATTAGAAGCATGCATTTATTTATGAGGCAGCTCATTAAGATGGTGAAAACACATTAGCCCCCCGAGGAAAGAGGCCGTGAAGTCGGGTCACTTCCTGGGAATCTTGGTGACGCCTGAGCAAACAGCGACTTGTCACAAGTCAAGAGGCAAACGCGCCTCATAAAGTGTCTAATGACATGCGCGGGGGCGGGGCCAAGAGCAGACTCATTTGCATGTTGGTCTTGTTGTGGGTGTGCCATCATCCAGGTGTTTGTTTCACCTGAGCCAGGAAAACTGATCCACTTGGTCCAAACTTTGTCCGCTGAGGACCACTCACTGAAAAAATCTAAGCAAGTGGTGGCCATTTGGATTTTTACCTTTAAGGAAATACCTTTTTTTTTAACCTGAAGTTTGGTAAAAATGCTAAAAATAAGTCGCATATTTGACATATTTAATGGTATAACAACAGTTATTTCTAATATTCAATGGTATAAAAACAGTTATTTGACACATTTAATGGGGAAAAAACAGTTAAACACAGTATTGGTATAAAAACAGTTATTTGTCATATTTAATGGTATAAAAACAGTTATTTGAAATATTAAATGGTATAAAAACAGTTATTTGAGATATTAAATGGTATAAAAACAGTTATTTGACATATTTAATGATATAAAAACAGTTATTTGTCATATTTAATGGTATAAAAACAGTTATTTGAAATATTAAATGGTATGAAAACAGTTATTTGAGATATTAAATGGTATAAAAACAGTTATTTGACATATTTAATGATATAAAAACATTTATTTGTCATATTTAATGTTATACAAACCGTTATTTGACATATTTAATGGTATAAAAACAGTTATTTGAGATACTATATGGTATAAAAACAGTTATTTGAGATATTAAATGGAATAAAAACAGTTATTGGAGATATTAAATGGTATAAAAACAGTTATTTGACATATCTAATGGTATAAAACAGTTATTTGTCATATTTAATGTTATAAAAACAGTTATTTGAGATATTAAATGGTATAAAAACAGTTAATTGAGATATTAAATGGTATAAAAACAGTTATTTGAGATATTAAATGGTATAAAAACAGTTATTTGAGATATTAAATGGTATACAAAGTTATTTGACATATTTAATGATATAAAAACCGTTATTTGTCATATTTAATGTTATACAAACAGTTATTTGACATATTTAATGTTATAAAAACAGTTATTTGACATATTTAATGTTATAAAAACAATTATTTGACGTACTTAATGGTATAAAAACAGTTATTTGACACATTTAATGGTATAAAAACCGTTATTTGACACATTTAATGGTATAAAAACAGTTATTTGACACATTTAATGTTATAAAAACAGTTATTTGAAATATTAAATGGTATAAAAACAGTTATTTGAGATATTAAATTGTATAAAAACAGTTATTTGACATATTTAATGTTATAAAACAGTTATTTCTCTTATTTAGTGGTATAAAAACAGTTATTGGACACATTTAATGTCATACAAAGTTATTTGACATATTTAATGGTATAACAACAGTTATTTCTCATATTCACAGTATAAAAACAGTTATTTGACACATTTAATGGTATAAAACAGTTATTTGGCATAATTAATGATTATTTTACATATTTAATGGTATAAAAAAAAAGTTATTTGACATATTTAATGGGTTAAAACAATTATTTGACACATTTAATGGTATAAAAACAGTTATTTCACATATTTAATGGTATAAAAAGTTATTTTACATATGTAATGGTTTAAAAGTTATTTGAGATATTTAATGGTATAAAACAGTTATTTGACATATTTAATGGTATAAAAGAGTTATTTTACATATTTAATGATATAAAGGAGTTATTTTACATATTTAATGGTATAAGAAAAGTTATTCCTCATATTTAATGGTATAAAAGTTATTTTACATATTTAATGATATAAAAAGTTATTTCTCATATTTAATGGTATAAAAAAAATTATTTGACATATTTAATGGGTTAAAACAATTATTTGACACATTTAATGGTATAAAAACAGTTATTTCTCATATTTTATGGTATAAAAAAAGTTATTTGACATATTTAATGGGTTAAAACAGTTATTTGACATATTAAATGGTATTAAAGTAGTTATTTGACATATTAAATGGTATTAAAGTAGTTATTTGACTTATTTATTGTTATAAAAACAGTTATTTGACACATTAAAACAATAACCGTAGATTTCACGATAAAAAAATAAGCAGCACTGTTTTTTCCATTTAGGATAATATGCTGTAAAAAAAAAAACACCATCAATTTTAAAGTACAATTCTGACAATTTAGCTGACAGGTTTTTTTTTACCATAAAAACATTGCTACTGTTTTTCCCTTTGACAGTAATAGCACGCATTTTACAGTACAAATTTGGCACCTGAGCTGCAAGTTTTTTTTTTAAACCATAAAATGTAAATATTGTAATTTGTCTACAATGTCTGTAAACAATATATGAAATTGGAATGTCCTTCTACATTGATATTGATATATTATTTCTTGTAAGAGGGCGGCCATTACTGTTTGACACCCTGAAGCACAAAATAGCAGAGGTGGGACCAAGTCATTGCTTTGCAAGTCACAAGTAAGTCTCAAGTCTTTACCCTTAAGTCTCGAGTCAAGTCCCGAGTCAAGACAGGGCAAGTCCGAGTCAAGTCCAAAGTCAAGACTGGAAAGTCTCAAGTCAAGTCCCAAGTCCTGCATTTTGAGTTTCGAGTCCTTTCAAGTCGTTTAACCACAGACTAATATATTTACAGACTGTGTATGCTTTTAAAACGCTGTATTTATTTATTAAAACAAGTGCATTTGAAATTGCAGGGAAAAAGATAGTGCTGACATTGCACTTCAAAATAGCACTATTAACCAGTCATTTTAAACATGTAACTCATTCCTTTACAGAATAAACACATTTGAAAAAAACAAGTGCAACTGTACTTATTTGCACCAAAGTGTTAACATTGTATTTCCATGGCATATTGCATTGTAACTAGTTCCACATCAGTTTCTATCCTGTTCTTACCTTATCTCATTGATCTCATCTCATACTGTATGTGTGTTTATGTGTGCGTACACATGAAAAACATAACAAATATATGAACATAACAATGAACAGAGTTGTACTTTTTAGATGTCAGGACCCTATGCAATATGTACACATTCTTAATATAGTATACATTTTAACTGACCTTTATTTGACTATGTTTGTCTTTTTGTAGGTGGCTAAAATACGCGGTGCTGCTGACCGCCGTCTAACGTTACGTTACTGTGTGTGATAAATTGACTAACATAATGTTACTGTGTGTGATACATTGACTAACGTAATGTTACTGTGTGTGATACATTGACTAACGTAACGTTATGTATAGGTACCTCATGCAACCCTGCTTAAAAAAAAATCACTTGACAAAAAGTATGAATAAGGTAGCGAACTGCAGTGGATGCAACAGATTGCCGTGTTTGCAATGACTTTATAACCATAGACGTCTTATAAGTAGACGCAGCATTGGTTGCTGTGACGTGAGCAATTTGGCCGCCATCTTGAAGTGCTGATGAGGAGCCGGCGAGCAGCCTAAACTGACAGTTGAAAGGTAGAAAACAAAGATGCAAAACTGACAGTTGACAGGTAGAAAACAAAGATGGTGTTCAGCGTTTTCCTGCTCAAATGAGCGGACTGTTGAAAATAGGAATCGGGGGACTACTTTTCACAAGTAAGATTTAACATTAACGTACTATTGGTTGTATTTTGTGAAAAGAATATTAGCACAGAGTTGAGAAGGATCAAAGATCTTCAATATTTGTATGTGAAAATCACAAAGAAATCTTCTGGGGGAGGATGACGCCCCTACAGGGGTTTGGTTTACAAACTTTCAGCCCCACCAAGAACAAAATTCACCAGCCGCCACTGATTATGATGCATTCTCATTTTAGTCAAAGTATAAGACAATACCTTCTTAACAGTATAATTGTAACCAGGAATAAGTCTTCAAGTAACAATATTCAAATACTAACATTGTTGGGTTAAACAGAATTTGGTTTTATTCCGAATCCAGTGAAACAGATTGGTGGTTTTAGCTGATATGAAGACTTTCAGGTGTTTATATATGTTTAAGTATTTGGCAGACACTTTTATCCAAAGCGACTTACATAAAATAATACATATAAAACAATCACTGCAAACATGATCATTTAAGGGAAGAATGTAATAGAAAATATCAATACAAAGTGTCAAGACAGAATAAACTCTCTGCTGCTGAAGCAACAGAGATACAGTCTATAGGTCCCTAAGATATATGGATATCTAATGTATTCATACATTGTTTATGTAGGATATACGCATGTATATATAACCTAATCATATTGTTTCTTCAACTTAAAAATAGTTTACCGTTTTTTTCCCCCTTCTCTGGGATTATATTCCCAGTTTTGATCTCGGACGTCTGGTCACTTATAGCGTATAAGAATATTATATTACTGTTAAGCAAACTATGAATAATAAAACACGCCAAAACATGTGTCTGTTATCATAGCTACACGTATGACAAAAAAGGTGGGTGAAAATCAGTGGTATTCAGTGAGGTAAAATGAATTAAATGCGCTGACAGTTCATTGCTCCTGCCAAATGAATTGCACTGAGTGGAGCGGATCACCACTCCAAGATGGCGGCTCCGCGTCTCGTCTGCGCCAGTAGGCAGTAGCGCTCTATACTGCGTCTACTTATAAGATGTCTATGGTTATAACGTTAGCAGTGAGTTTGCAGCCTCACTGATTTAACTACACAGCAAATAAAAGTCACGTTACTTAGCTAATAAACGTTATCTTACATTCAAAACTTACCCTTCTTTGTGCAACTTCAAATGTCGAACGAAGTTGGAAGTTGTTGCGTCTCCGTCTGTAATATTCGAACTGCGTGATTTGCATACGGCAATTCGTTTTTTGTTGACCAAGTCGTAGTTTTTATACCCAAACGAAACCAACTTTAACATAATTGTTTCTCACTGGCACGTTGTTGGACAACTCTTCCTCATTGGTTGTCCTGCAATTTGATTGGATGAATGCTGTGTGATGAAAACAACGTAGATCTAATTTGATTGGCTGTTGTACTGACAGCACACCAGCTGACAGGAACAACACGCTGATAGACGGACGAAGAAAATGAAAAATACGGAGCGCTCCCAAATAACTTTTTAAGCTTTGGATTTTGGGGAAAGTGGCAAGTCATGTCAAGTCAAAAGGCTCAAGTCCAAGTGAAGTCACAAGTCATTGATGTTAAAGTCTAAGTCGAGTTGCAAGTCTCTTTACATTTTGTCAAGTCGAGTCTAAAGTCATCAAATTCATGACTCGAGTCTGACTCGAGTCCAAGTCATGTGACTCGAGTCCACACCTCTGCAAAATAGACACATTGTGCAGCCCTTTGAGACACTCGTCATTTAGGGCTATATAAGTAAACATTGATTAATGATTGATTGACTGCATTATGTTTGCATTAAACTGCACTGAGCTGTTATATACTAATATGTCATTATTACCTCTTTTAGCCACATGACGGTCTTAGAGGCAACTTCCCAACACCTCCGCCAAGTTACCACAGTCCTGAGATTGAATTCCGCCTTTAAAAGATCCAAACTTCCTGCAAGAAAGAACATTTGGAAGTGAATGCATCATCTCTGTGAATGTCTCCTACATTAGCTAGGGCAGGTGTTAGCATAGCATTTCTAATCATTGTGTCATTTCACTCGTGTGTGTGTGTGTGTGTGTGAGTGTGAGTGCGTGCGTCATGGGCAAGGAGATCTCATGCAGATCCGATTCTAATTGCAAAGACAGAGCCAAAGCACACAGTGGGGTGTCTTGTGTGCTGAATCCTACTTTTCTCGGTTCTGCTGGTCACCACACGTGAAACTAGAACGTTCCGTCTCTGGTCCGCAGTGTAAAATGTGCTCTAAGAGTCACACAATTATCCCCGGAACAAAACGCTCAGAACTCAACTCACCTGAAAACTCTTATGATGGCCCTAGTTTGACACCGGAACGGATTATTCCTGATTTACATCATTTGTTATTGGACAATGTTATTTTGGGTCGGAGGTGGACCTATGCCTGTGTTGGTTGTCATGGCGATGACAAAGATGCTATGCCGCTAGTAAGCCAAGTGGTTCTTCCGAATGATTTTAATACATAACATAAAAGGTAATATAATATATAACATAATATATTTAATATACAATTAACTAGGGATGTGAATCTCACAACAACTCATGGTTTGATTTGGTTCTGATTTTTTAAATCAACTTCAAACCCATTCTAGAAATAGGTTTGAATACAAATGATAACAAAATAGGTCACAGATGACAAAAGCTCCTCTTGGCTAATAGCGCCTAGCATGTAAGTGCAAATTGGGCCTAAAAAAGATTCTTAAATAAAATGTTTCCAATAAAACATTTTCCCAGCACTCCAATAAATAATACAAGTAATAAAATGAGTGCTGTCAAATGATTTTTTTTTTTTTTTTTTTACCAAATTAATCACACTTTTGAATTTTGATTAATCATGATTAATTAGGTTAAAATTAGCTTGATTAAATTCAATTAATTTAGAAAAAAAAGCGTGTTATTTGCAATTTGAATACAATTTTTTGTCAGGAGCATTTTTTTAATGATTTTACTTAAATGCACATTGTTTATTTGCTCAAAACTTGGTAAAAGTTATATCTAAAGTTCCGTCTGGGTGCATTTTGAAGGGAAATTTGTGCACTTAATCTGCATGTATGCATGATTAATGCAATTATTATTTTGTGATTAATCACATGAGTTATCTCCTTATTTAAAAAAATATATATATACATATATATTTGGTTTTTTCTCTTTCACTCTTGTTTGTGGTTACACATAACACATTAATATATAAGATATGCAATTTATTGTACTGTACTATACATCACCTGTTTACAATACAATAAAAATAATAAGATATTCTAAGGTGATACATATTTACAAATACATATTTTAAAAGCAACACACAGTCAATGTGAAAAATCCCTCCTTTTTGGGACCACCCTCATGTTGATAGATGTCACCAACAGGGGTGCAAATGAGAGATTGTCTATTAGATGCAATGTTATTGATTTATGTCATCACTTGTTCACACCTCCTCATATGGAAGATACTTTTCCTTCTTCGTGTCTCAAGAAGGGTAGAAATACAAGAACACACACACCAATGCATAGGTATCATAAGATTCAACGTACAATATTTTAGAGCTGCAGCTATCAAATATTTTAGTAATGGAGTATTCTATCGAATAATCGAACAAATCATATTTTTGCTTAATTTTTTTTGTACTGTCCAGCTTCTCAGGCAAATCATATAGTAGATGTAGATGCCCATATCAGCTGTACAAATTTACTTTACAAATGAGAAGTGTGGGATACTTCTCTTGTTGCCTTATTTGTATTTTGACTTTATTAAATTAATTTGTATTATTATTTGGTGCACCCTGGCCGGATATTTTTGCTTAATTAAGGTTTAATTATACGTACATGCTAAGATGTGCCCTCAATTATTGTGTTTGGCCTAATTGTCTTTTATTTCCTAAACGCCTGTTTTCATTGTTGAAGGCTGACACGCACAGCTGAAATGCATCCGTGGTTGATTGTGCCAATTTGTGTGTGCTAATAACAACAGGTGCGTTCACAACCCTTTGTGTTGTGTGGTGTGACCGCATATATTAGGTTCTTGTCTCTCGTACGTTTTTGATGATTGTTATACGGTGCCGTCGAAATGGTGGTTTCTCCACGCAAATCCGCTGAGCTGTTTTCAACCTGCCAACAATACATAAACATAAAGACAAACCACTTAATGACAACAACAGTTTCAAATTTTAAGAATGCAATACAGTTTAGTAATCAATGTTTGTTTTGCCATCATAACATGTTTGAGATGAAAACGCATACTGTATTTTTCGGAGTATAAGTCGCACCGGTCGAAAATGCATAACAAAGAAGGAAAAAAACATATAAGTCGCATTGGAGTATAAGTCACATTTTTTGGGGGAAATTTATTTGATAAAAGCCAAAAGCAAGAATAGACAGGCTGAATAAGTGTACGTTATATGAGGCATAAATAACCAACTGGTATGTTAACATAACATATTATGGTAAGAGTCATTCAAATAACTAAAACATATAGAACATGCTATACGTTTACCAAACAATCTGTCACTCCTAATCGCTAAATCCCATGAAATCTTATACGTCTAGTCCAGTGGTTCTCAACCTTTTTTCAGTGATGTACCCCCTGTGAACATTTTTTTAATTCAAGTACCCCCTAATCAGAGCAAAGCATTTTTGGTTGAAAAAAAGAGATGAAGAAGTAAAATACAGCACTAAGTCATCAGTTTCTGATTTATTAAATTGTATAACAGCGCAAAATATTGCTCATTTGTTGTGGTCTTTCTTGAACTATTTGGAAAAAAAGATATAAAAATAACTAAAAACTTGTTGAAAAATAAACAAGTGATTTAATTATAAATAAAGATGTCTACACATAGAAGTAATCATCAACTTAAAGTGCCCTCTTTGGGGATTGTAATAGAGATCCATCTGGATTCATCAACTTTATTCTAAACATTTCTTCACAAAAAAAGAAATCTTTAACATCAATATTTATGGAACATGTCCACAAAAAAAATCTAGCTGTCAACACTGAATATTGCATTGTTGCATTTCTTTTCACACTTCTTTTTGACAGACATTTTTTTTAAATCTCACGTACCCCTTGGCATACCTTCAAGTACCCCCAGGGGTACACGTACCCCCATTTGAGAACCACTGGTCTAGTCTCTTACGTGAATGAGCTAAATAATATTATTTGATATTTTACGCTAATGTGTTAATCATTTCACACATAAGTCGCTCCTGAGTATAAGTCGCACCCCCGGCCAAACTATGAAAAAAATTGCAACTTATAGGCAGATAAATACGGTATTTATAAAATTAGTTCAAAATTACCATTCCCTGAGAAAGTTAAAACAAAACTATATTCTTAGTATCAAAAATAAAACAATAAGAACAGTTTTCATTATATCAAACATAAAAAGTGGATTAGGTCGTGCCGTTAATACTGCATTTGAAATGTGCAACCAGTGTTGAGTCACCACCAAGCAAAAACCGCGCATGCTCAGAAAAGTAGCGTCAGATTTACCGCCCGTCCGAGCATCCACTGGCAGAAATGTAGATCGGCGCCTATGCTATAGAACAGTAGTTCTTAACCTTGTTGGAGGTACCCAACCCCACCAGTTTCATATGCGCATTCACCGAACACTTCTTTAGTGAAAAATAAAATGTTTTTTTTTTCCAAATTCAAGACAAAGTTATATGTTTTTGGTAACACTTTAGTATGGGGAACATATTGTAAGTAACAAAGACTTAATTTAGAGTTATTTGGTGAGGGTTAGGGTTATAATAAGGCCATGCCGAATAAGGCATTAATAAGTACTTAATAATGACTAGTTTAGAGCCAATATGTTACTAATTTGCATGTTAATAAGCAACTAATTAATGGTGAATATGTTCCCCATACTAAAGTGTTACCATGTTTTTATTACTGGTGCACAAAATGAAGCGTGCATGAACATCACCTTGTTCAAAGAACAAAACCAACACAGTGCATAAACTCACAACAAATTACACACCTGCAAATCAGTCTGACTTCTGCTGTTGTCGTATCCGTAATACGCCGATAGGGAGAAGTTTTTATTTACATGATGAGTCAGGTGTGTTTTGACCTCGGCTGAACCCCTGAGCCCGACTCACCGTACCCCTAGGGTTCCATCCAACCCAGGTTAAGAACCACTGCTATAGAGACTATAGTGGGTGCAAGTGCAAGCTATCCAAGTAGCATGTGCTTGCATGACTTGAATAACTTTGCACTACTTTGGCGTGGTTATTAATGAAAGGCTAAATGAACACAACAGCTCGGATAGCGTTGTTAGTGTTCAACACCTTTTGGTGCCATTTGATGATTTGGCGGGAGTGAGAGAGAACACATCCTGGTTATCATAATGAATAACATTTATTTTACCAACACAACTTTTGAGTTTGGGTATCACACTACTCAGCCTCCCTGGGAAAGTTTACGCCAAGGTACTGGAAAGGAGGGTCCGGCCGATAGTCGAACCTCAGATTCAAGAGGAGCAATGTGGATTCCGTCCTGGTCGTGGAACAACTGACCAGCTCTTTACTCTTGCGGGAATCCTGGAGAAGGCCTGGAAGTATGCCTATCCAGTCTACATGTGCTTTGTGGATTTGGAGAAGGCGTATGACCGGGTGCCCCGGGAGATCTTGTTCTAGGTGCTGAGGGAGTACGGAGTGAGGGGAACCCTGCTGAGGGCCATCCAATCTCTGTACAACCAAAGCGAGAGTTGTGTCCGGGTGCTTGAAAGTAAGTCGGATCCGTTTCCAGTGGAGGTTGGTCTACGCCAGGGCTGCGCTCTGTCATCTATCCTGTTTGTGATTTTCATGGACAGGATTTCTGGGCGAAGTCGTGGTCATGGCGGAGAAGGTATACGTTTCGGAGGGCTAAAGGTTGCGTCACTGTTGTTTGCAGATGATGTGGTCCTGATGGCACCTTCGATTCGTGACCTTCAGCTCTCACTGGATCGGTTCGCAGCAGAGTGTTCAGCGGCTGGAATGAGGATCAGCATCTCCAAATCTGAGGCCATGGTTGTACAGTCCAGGTAGAGGACGAGACTCTGTCCCAGGTGGAGGAGTTTAAGTATCTCGGGGTCTTGTTCACGAGTGAGAGAAAGATGGAGAAAGAAATCAGCCGGAGAATGGGAGCAGCTGGGGCAGTATTGCAGTCTCTCTGCCGCAGTTGTGACCAAACGAGAGCTGAGCCAGAAGGCAAAGCTCTCGGTCTACCGAGCTATCTACATTCCTACTCTCACCTATGGTCATGAAGTGTGGGTCATGACCAAAAGAATAAGATCGCAGATACAAGCGGCCGAAATGAGTTTCCTCAGAAGGGTGGCTGGCATCTCCCTTAGAGATAGGGTGCGAAGTTCAGTCACCCGAGAGAGACTCGGAGTAGAGCCGCTGCTCCTTCGCTTGGAAAGGAGCCAGCTTAGGTGGTTCGGGCATCTCGTGCGGATGCCTCACGAGCGTCTCCCTAGGGAGGTCCTAGTTGCACGTCCCACTGGGAGGAGACCGCGCGGCAGGCCAAGGACCAGATGGGGGGATTACATCTCCTCTCTGGCCTGGGAACACTTTGGGATTCCCCAGGAGGAAGACGCTAATGTTGCTCTGGAAAGGGAAGTCTGGGGGTCTCTGCTGGAGCTGTTGTCCCCGCGACCCGATTCCGGATAAGCGGTTGAAGATGGATGGATGGATGGAACTTTTGCGTTTACATTTGATAATTGATGACTTGCCTCGCATCTGGACGTCCCTCCAATCGGATGCTTTCTCGACAGGTGCTACAGCATGGAACTTGTGCTATTGTGGTATGCCAGCTCCACTTTGCAATGTTTGCATACTACTGTGTTCTCCTTCCATTTTAGTGTGAAGTGTTCCCACACCTTAGACAACTTGGTGCTTCTTAATTGCCTGGTTTTGTTATGGCTCTTGTCCTCTGCTTTCTGCGGCGTCTGCCATTGCCAGTTATGTCCGCCAAAAAGTTTACTAAACTCAAGCGTATTTAAAGGAGTGTGTTGTGCAGTGCAGGGGGAGTATAATCTGACGTAAACACGCTACGCAACACCTAAACATTTCGTGCAAATCGTGAGCGTTGACTACTAAACGAGGCAAAATGCCGTGAAAAAATAACAAATACTTAACGATGCCTACAGGCAGTGAAAATTCCTCGAATATATTTTGTCATCGAATTACTCGAGTAGTCGTTTCAGCTCTACAATCTATTAAGTAGCCAACATTTTTTTTTTTTTCAAATATTTTTATTGAATTTTGCAGACAGTACAGTATGATGGATCATGGCAACAGCAAGTTGAGGCATCTGCACATTTTACAATATGTAACATAGTAAACCCTACCCCTTACAGTACCCACCCACTTTAATTCCCAAGGTAATTGTCACCTAGTGCCCACAACAAATATAGACACACATGAATATATGCAAACTTAGATTCAATCAAACAAATATATTAAAGATAAACAAAAAATAAATAAGGTAAATAAATAAATAAATACTACATAAGATGTGCAAGATAATAATAATAATAATAATAATATAACGTAAAAGTAAATAAACACAGGGAGTGAGGGTCGGGGGGGGGGCTTCAGCGGTCAGCTCTGTCTAAGTTGTGTTACTCGAATCGCTTGGGGTGATGTCAAGCTTGTCTCTAATAAGGTCTAGGAGGGGGCCCCAAGTTTTATGGAAAGATGACACAGATCCTTTCTGAGAGAACCGAAGCTTCTCTAACTGGAGACACCGCAAGACATCTTGTATCCAACTGTTATGGCTCGGCGGAGACGCAAGCTTCCATTTAAAAAGAATTGTACGCCTAGCCAGCAGAGTCGTTAACGCAATGACATGACGAGCGGTTGCAGGTAAACCGTCCACCTGGGGAACGCCAAAAAGGGCAGTCAGCGGGCTGGGTGTTATTGTTCTATCGAGGGCCTGCCCAACAGTGTCGAAAATAGCCGACCAAAAACTTGAGAGTTTTGGGCACGTCCAGAACATATGCAAATGGTCAGCTGGGGATTGCCTACAGCGGTTACAAGTGTCGCTGTGGTTGGGGTATATTTTAGCCAGTCTAGCATTGGTGAAATGTGCTTTATGTAATACCTTACATTGTATTAGGCCATGCCTAGCGCATATGGACGATGAATGTACCACCCTCAAAGCCTCTCTCCACCTCCCATCAGGTATAGGTGCTCCAAGGTCATGCTCCCATGATTCTCTGACAGGTGAAGTATTAAGTGGATTCAGAAGGCCGATTTCATTATATATGACAGATATTAAACGTCGTTGGTCAGAGTCAAAGGAGAGAAACCGATCAATTTCTGCTTCTGGGGGGCGGTTGGGAAAATGAGGAAATTGTTTTTTAATAAAATGCCTTGTTTGGAGGTATCGAAAGAAATGAGTATTAGGCAGATTGTATCTTGTTGACAGAGAAGCGAAGGAAGAGAACACTCCATCGTGGTACAGGTCATTGAGAATTTTAAGTCCGTTAGTCGACCAAGTTCGAAACGCAGAATCAGAGCAGGCAGGGAGAAAGGCGGGATTGTTCAAAATCGGAGCATCGCTGGAAGCCTTGTGCAAGCCGTGATGTTTCCTAAATTGAGTCCAAATTTTAATGGTATTTTTAACAACTGGGTTTAGAGAGGTCCCCAATGAACATAATGGTAGCTGTGAGCAAATCACCACGTGCAGGGAACCATTAGACGATGCCATCTCTATGTGAGCCCAAGGTGGACAGGCGGCTGGGGAGTCGCAATGGACCCAGTACAGAAGTTTATTGATATTGCAGGCCCAGAAATAATTTCTAAAGTTTGGAAGTGCTAGACCACCCTCCGCCTTAGGGAGCTGTAGAGTGGCTTTCCCAAGGCGGGCTGGCCTGTTTTGCCAAATGAAAGCAAGAAGTTGTTGATCAAGGCCAACAAAAAATGATTTGTTGAGACATATAGGGATGTGCTGAAAGAGATATAAAAACTTCGGAAGTAAAATCATTTTTATGAGGTTAATGCGGCCAACTAGGGATAGGGGGAGGGCAGCCCACCTGGACAAGTCCGATCTACATTTGTCCAACAGTGCTTGAAAGTTTTTACGGAACAGCTCTGTGGGAGAATTCGAGACGAACACACCCAGATATTTAAATCCTTCCTCCGAGATCTTAAAGGGGAATTGTGAGCGTGGGAGTGACCTTGCCAAATTATTCACAAAAAATAGTTCGCTTTTCTGAATATTCAGTTTGTACCCTGACAAACGACCGAACTGATCCAGAATCGATAGTATATGGGGAAGCGATGATGAGGGGTCTGAAACGAACAACAGAAGATCGTCGGCATATAGGGAGAGCTTATGAACCCGACCGAAACGAGTGATACCCTTAAATTCCTCCCAATTCTTAAGCCAAATAGCAAGCGGTTCAATGGCTATATTAAACAGCAAGGGTGAAAGTGGACATCCCTGCCGGGTCCCACGCTGGAGAGGGAAGTACGCTGAACGGATGCCGTTAGTATGTACGGAGGCAAGTGGAGTCTCGTACAGCACTCTAACCCAAGAAATAAATTTAGAATCAAAACCAAATTTCTCCATAATAAAAAATAAGTAGCCCCACTCCACCCTATCGAACGCCTTCTCTGCATCCAGCGCCACCACAACCTCCGGAGTATCAGATGGTGGAGAGAGAACTATATTCAACAATCTTCTGGTATTGAAGAATGGATGCCTCCCCAGCGTGAAACCTGTCTGATCAGCCGAAATTATTGAGGGCATCACGGCTTGAAGACGTATAGAGAGAACTTTCGCCAGAATCTTGCATTCCACGTTCAAAAGTGAGATCGGTCTGTAGCTACCACAAGAGGTAGCATCTCTGTCTTTCTTAAGAAGTAGTGAAATGGAAGCCTCTGACAAGGTCCTTGGTAAGCGGCCGGCGTTGAAGGAATCATTAAACATTCTTGCTAAAATGGGGGATAACAATAATGAGTAAGCCTTGTAAAATTCAACTGTGAAGCCATCAGGGCCGGGCGACTTTCCAGTTTGCATAGATCGGATTGCCTCCTGTATCTCTGACGAGGAGATAGGTCTACCCAGCTCCCTGGCAATGTTTGTATCAATGCAAGGATATGTTAATGAATCGAGGGGGTTGGGGCAAATCGCGGAGACAGGAGAGCATTCAGAAGTGTATAATTTAGTGTAAAATTCGGAAAAACACCTATTAATATCCACTGGATCGGAAGTATAACTACCATCGGGTAGTTTAATTTTGGGGATTGACCGCGATGCGCAAGCAGCCCTGGCCCGTTGAGCTAAAAGTCGGCCGGCCTTGTCTCCGTGTTCATAGAAGCATTGTTTGGATTGTCGCAGTTGTCTCTCTACTATGTGCGTCATAAGCAGGTCACGCACGGTTCCGGTTCACCGTGCGTGACTGCTCGCTGACTGCTCGCTGTTTCGAAAAAGCTAAGTATCGTTCTATTTGTGTGCTTTTAAATTGTTCTGCAGCTTTCTTTATTACTTTCTCAACATATTCAGTAGTACTATTTAACTTGCAAATCACCCGATCTCTGTCTCTCCACCCCTCCCGCAACTAGCTAGCAGCTAGCTGCTAAGCTAACGAAGCTAGCGCGGAGAAAGGCGTCGCCGGGTGCCGGTCAGAAGGAGTCTACTCCTGCACACCGTGACCAGGACTTCTCGGAAGACAGCAGGAACTTCACTCGGTGACAGAAAACACCGTGAGTATGGCTTCCTGCGCGTCTTGCACCTTACTCACGGAGAGGCTGGCTCTGCTAGAGGGCCGTGTCCGCCAGTTAGAGCAGAGTAATCTCGTAACTTTAGATGTTGCGGACACATCTGCTAGCGTTAGCTGTAGCGAGCTAACTAGCCCAGCCTGTAGCAGTCCTAAGCGGCCTACAAGCTACGGTGTACCGGTTGAGACGCATAATAGATTTAGCTCTTTAGCTAGTCCTACACCCCAGTCTACCGGGCACCACACCTTAGTCATAGGGGACTCCATCACCCGAAACATAAAGCTTAGCAAACCAGCCACAATTAAGTGCATCCCGGGGGCCCGAGCACCTGACATTGAGGCTAATCTTAGGGAGCTAACTCGCAACAGGCCTAGTAAACACGTACGACAGGCTAATCGCACCACCAGTTATGCGAATATAGTTGTACACGTTGGCTCCAATGACACTAGAATGAGACAGTCAGAGATTACAAAGAGAAACATAGCCAGGACTTGTGATCTCGCTAGAAAGATGTCCAGGCATCGAGTAATTGTCTCTGGCCCCCTGCCTGCGAGAGGCAATGATGAGAGATATAGCAGATTAGTCTCGCTTAACAAGTGGCTGGCTAGCTTCTGTAGACAACAGGGACTAACGTTTATTGATAATTGGCCCTCTTTCTGGGGCAAACCAGGCTTGCTGATGAGGGACGGCCTTCACCCTAACCAGGAAGGCGCCATCATCCTGTCTAAGAATATAGACTACTGTTTAAGTCACATTTGACTAACTACACTAGAGCAAGCCCGGTCACAGGCAATTACAGAGCCTGCTAGTCCGGGTGAGGAGTCAGTTAAGCTAGAACTAGCCAGCACCAGGCTGGATAATTCCTGTACGCATAGCAATTTTCTTAGAATAACACACAACTCACATAATGTGTTTTCTGTTGTGAATGTGTCCGGGGTAGATATGCATTCTACTGAGGTGGCAAATCATGATGCGTTCAGTCGATCGCAGCATCAAGTAAACAATCTGAAAATTCCCGTCGTATCAATTCCTAGATATGGTCGAAACTATTTAAAGTGCACTACGTATAATAAACGCAACATTATTAATATTTCTACTACGGATAATTTAAACAAAAACTCGTCAAAACAGCCCAATACTTATAATATGGGCTTTTTAAACATAAGATCATTGTCTCTCAAAACGTTATTAGTTAATGAGGTCATTAGAGACAACAATCTTAACGTCATTGGTCTTAGCGAAACCTGGCTCAAACCAGACGAATTTTTTGCGCTAAATGAGGCATCTCCTCCTAACTATACGAATGCGCATATTGCCCGTCCCCTTAAAAGGGGTGGGGGGGTCGCACTAATATACAATGAAAACTTTAACCTTACCCCTAACCTAAATAATAAATACAAATCGTTTGAGGTGCTTACTATGAGGTCTGTCGCACCGCTGCCTCTCGATATGGCTGTTATCTACTGCCCCCCAGGGCCCTACTCGGACTTTATTAATGAATTCTCAGAGTTCGTTGCTGATCTAGTGACGCACGCAGACAATATAATCATAATGGGGGACTTTAATATCCATATGAATAACCCATCGGACCCTCAGTGCGTGGCGCTCCAGACTATAATTGATAGCTGTGGTCTTACACAAATAATAAATGAACCTACGCATCGCAACGGCAATACGATAGATCTAGTGCTGGTCAGGGGTGTCACCACCTCCAAAGTTATGGTACTCCCGTATACTAAAGTAATGTCCGATCATTACCTTATAAAATTCGAAGTTCTGACTCATTGTCAACAAACTAATAATAATAATAACTGCTATAGCAGCCGCAACATTAATGCTGCCACAACGATGACTCTTGCTGACCTACTGCCTTCGGTAATGGCACCATTCCCAAATTATGTCGGCTCTATTGATAACCTCACTAACAACTTTGACAATGCCCTGCGCAAAACCATTGATAGTATAGCACCGCTAAAACAAAAAAGGGCCCCTAAAAGGCGCACCCCATGGTTTACAGAGGAAACCAGAGCTCATAAATTATCATGTAGAAAGTTGGAACGCAAATGGCGCGCGACCAAGCTTGAGGTTTTCCATCAAGCATGGAGTGATAGTTTAATATCGTATAAACGCATGCTTACCTTAGCTAAAGCTAAATATTACTCAAATCTCATCCGCCTCAACAAAAACGACCCTAAATTTTTGTTTAGTACAGTAGCATCGCTAACCCAACAAGGGACTCCTCCCAATAGCTCCACCCACTCGGCAGATGACTTTATGAATTTCTTTAATAAGAAAATTGAACTCATTAGAAAGGAGATTAAAGTCAACGCATCCCAGCTACAACTGGGTTCTATGAACACAGATACAACTGTATCTACGACGGATACTGCAATACAAAATAGTCTCTCTCTTTTTGATGAAATAACATTAGAGGAACTATTACAGCGTGTAAGTGGGATAAAACAAACAACATGTTTACTTGACCCACTTCCTGGGAAACTTATCAAGGAGCTTTTTGTATTATTAGGTCCATCAGTGCTAAATATTATAAACTTATCACTTTCCTCTGGCACTGTTCCCCTAGCATTCAAGAAAGCGGTTATTCATCCTCTGCTCAAAAGACCTAACCTTGATCCTGACCTCATGGTAAACTACCGACCGGTGTCCCACCTTCCCTTTATTTCGAAAATCCTCGAAAAAATTGTCGCACAGCAGCTAAATGAACACTTAGTGTCTAACAATCTCTGTGAACCTTTTCAATCCGGTTTCAGGGCAAATCACTCTACGGAGACAGCCCTCGCAAAAATGACTAATGATCTACTGCTAACGATGGATTCTGATGCGTCATCTATGTTGCTGCTTCTTGATCTTAGCGCTGCTTTCGATACCGTCGATCATAATATTTTATTAGAGCGTATCAAAACACGTATTGGTATGTCAGACTTAGCTTTGTCGTGGTTTAACTCTTATCTTACTGACAGGATGCAATGCGTCTCCCATAATAATGTGACCTCGGACTATGTTAAGGTAACGTGCGGAGTTCCTCAGGGTTCGGTTCTTGGCCGTGCACTCTTTAGCATTTACATGCTGCCGCTAGGCGACATCATACGCAAATACGGTGTTAGCTTTCATTGTTATGCTGATGACACCCAACTCTACATGCCCCTAAAGCTGACCAACACGCCGGATTGTAGTCAGCTGGAGGCGTGTCTTAATGAAATTAAACAATGGATGTCCGCTAACTTCTTGCAACTCAACGCCAAGAAAACGGAAATGCTGATTATCGGTCCTGCTAAACACCGACATTTATTTAATAATACCACCTTAACATTTGACAACCAAACAATTACACAAGGCGAATCAGTAAAGAATCTGGGTATTATCTTCCACCCAACTCTCTCCTTTGAATCACACATTAAGAGTGTTACTAAAACGGCCTTCTTTCATCTCCGTAATATCGCTAAAATTCGTTCTATTTTATCCACTAGCGACGCTGAGATCATTATTCATGCGTTCGTTACGTCTCGTCTCGACTACTGTAACGTATTATTTTCGGGTCTCCCTATGTCTAGCATTAAAAAATTACAGTTGGTACAAAATGCGGCTGCTAGACTTTTGACAAGAACAAGAAAGTTTGATCATATTACGCCTATACTGGCTCACCTGCACTGGCTTCCTGTGCACTTAAGATGTGACTTTAAGGTTTTACTACTTACGTATAAAATACTACACGGTCTAGCTCCGTCCTATCTTGTTGATTGCATTGTACCATATGTCCCGGCAAGAAGTCTGCGTTCAAAGAACTCCGGCTTATTAGTGATTCCCAGAGCCCAAAAAAAGTCTGCGGGCTATAGAGCGTTTTCTATTGGGGCTCCAGTACTATGGAATGCCCTCCCGGTAACAATTAGAGATGCTACCTCAGTAGAAGCATTTAAGTCCCATCTTAAAACTAATTTGTATACTCTAGCCTTTAAATAGCCCCCCTGTTAGACCAGTTGATCTGCCGTATCTTTTCTTTTCTCCTCTGCTCCCCTTTTCCTTGAGGGGGGGGGGCACAGGTCCGGTGGCCATGGATGAAGTGCTGGCTGTCCAGAGTCGGGACCCGGGGTGGACCGCTCGCCTGTGCATCGGCTGGGAACATCTCTGCGCTGCTGACCCGTCTCCGCTCGGGATGGTGTCCTGCTGGCCCCACTATGGACTGGACTCTTACTATTATGTTGGATCCACTATGGACTGGACTCTCACAATATTATGTCAGACCCACTCGACATCCATTGCTTTCGGTCTCCCCTAGAGGGGGGGGGTTACCCACATATGCGGTCCTCTCCAAGGTTTCTCATAGTCATTCACATCGACGTCCCACTGGGGTGAGTTTTTCCTTGCCCGTATGTGGGCTTTGTACCGAGGATGTCGTTGTGGCTTGTGCAGCCCTTTGAGACACTTGTGATTTAGGGCTATATAAATAAAGATTGATTGATTGATTGATGTTCTGAATGTAGCAGAATACGCTTTTTATACAGGGTTGGAGATGGACAAACAGCGTATACATTGTCGAGGTCGAGGAGTTCTTTAGCAATTTCCGTCAACCTAGCCCTCTCAGTCCTCCTCATCCTGGAAATATAAGATATCACCTGTCCTCGGATAGTAGCCTTAAGTGCTTCCCACAAAGTGCTGTTTCCGATATCAGGGGTGTCATTAAACTCAATATAGGTACGAATTTCTGTTTCAATAAAATCTTTGAACTTAATGTCTGAGAGCAAGTGTGAGCTGAACCTCCACATTGTGCGGCCGGTTACACCTTGCGGAAATTTAATGTCGACTGAGATTGGCGCGTGGTCAGAGACGGCTATCGGGTGGTAGTCGCATGCATTAATACAATGCAAGAGATTGTTATCTATTAAAAAGAAATCAATACGGGAAAACGAATGGTGAACGTGCGAGAAAAATGAAAATGCCTTCCCATGTGGGTTCCTGAATCTCCAGGGATCCGAAAGTCCCACTTGGTTTGCATAAGTTGACACAGCCTCTGCTGCTTTGGATAGTGTATTTCGGGTATGGGAGGATCGATCAAGAATCGCATCCTGGACTAAGTTAAAATTCCCGCCTACGATTATGCGATGGTTGTCAACGTTGGGGATCCCAGCAAAAAGTCTTGTGAAAAAAGTGTCGTCATCCCAGTTAGGTGCATACACAGAGACTAAAATTACCGGTGTATTCTGTAACATGCCCGAAACCACAACATAGCGACCCTCTTTATCTTCTATAACGTCTGCTGGCTCAAACATAACACGCTTATGGATAATTATGGCCGAACCCCTAGCCCTAGCAGAAAATTTGGAATGGAATAAATGGCTCATCCAAGACCTCTTAATACGGAGATTTTCTGATGTCTTCAGGTGTGTTTCTTGCAGAAATATAATGTCCCCTTTAAGATGCTGCAGACGAGTTAAGACCTTACCAATTTTGACGGCGTTGTTCATGCCTTTGGTGTTCCAAGAGATGATACGCACTCCGTCACTCGTCATCCTACCAGCGTCCGCCATCCACTAGACCCCAACAGTAAATCTGTCTGACACGCCTTAGACCCCACGGGGAGGGACGGGAGGGAGAGAGGGAAGGTATAGCAGCAAAAAATAAAAATAACAAAGTGGTACAAAACACCCAGGTAAGAAAAAAAGAAAGAATAATAAAAAATAAAACTAAATAAAAAACTAGTAATGACATAAAGACACATTTCAACAAACCCCAACAAATTAGAATACAATTACCCTTACTACCCACCCTAAATAAGAACCTTATCTGAGCTCTCTCGCTCTTACTTAGCCTAACTTGACTAATGCTAACTTCCGGAGTCTCCTCCCTTACAGTAACAGTAATGAACTCCATAAAGCAAAATAAGAATTTAAAGTGAGCCTACATTCGCGAGACGTATCCCAACCTGAGTGTATAGTAATATAGGAAATATTAAGTTGAAATAAACAAACAAGGCATATAAACAGCGTTTGCTCAACACCAAAATGTACAGTGCATCAATAGCTTTAGTGATGTATTTTGGACCAAGGAGTGCCTCATAACGTACATACGAATGACTAGATCAAATTAAAAAAAAAAAAAATAGGATGCATAATCAAAATGTGTTACGTCACGACCATCCATGTTGGAAAATTATGTGTTAGCCAGTGTGTAAATTGCAACACTCAAACATTGCTTCCTATTATGAGCACACATCTAAAGTGGTGGTTAGTGCATAGAACAGCAAAACAAACGAAGGCCCACAGTGTCCACAATGAATGCAAAGTTGTCATAAATCAGGCCTCTAGAAAAGTTGAACTTACAGTTTTTATTCCAGGGACTGCACAGTCAAGGTGCAAATTGTTGTCAAGTACAGCCGTTTTGTAGGGGTAAAAAGTCGTCCAAACCCGTCAGGTATCTTGTGTGCGGATTGATGTCAAGAAGTCCTTGGCCTCTATAACCGATCCGAATCTCTTCTTACCACCATCCTTCGTTACTATGACAAGTCTGGCCGGGAACAATAATGCTGGTCGTAGGCCCATTTGGTAGAGCTCCGACATCACATCGCGGTATTTTTGGCGTTGTTCCACCACTTCAGGCGCGTAGTCCTCGTAGATGGCGACGGGGTACCCTCGGTATTGTAGCTTGCCTCTCCTGGCCCTGGCCTCGCGGATAATTCTCTCCTTCACCTGGTACTTGTGTAGCCGTATCAGAACGGGCCTCGGTCTCTGGTCTGGCTTCGGCTTGCTAGCGAGTGTCCGATGGGCCCGGTCGCACTCCGGCGGTGATTCAAAGAAATCCTCGTCAAAAATCTCCTTCAGTAGCTCCGCAAAAAAGGTAGTTGGACGTGGCCCTTCCACGGACTCTGGTATGCCGACCACTCGGATGTTATTTCGCCGACTCCGGGATTCGAGGTCGCTAACTTTAGCCCGCAGCTTAGCTTCGATCTCCGCTAGCTTAGCACATGTTGCTTCCAATGCTAGCAGGCGTTCGTCTTGCAAAGTAGCATTTTCCTCGAGTGCAGTAATTTTCTGAGAATGTTCAGAGACCTTGGTGTGTACCTTATCAATCTTTGTCTCGAGTGTAGAAATTGCTGTCCTGAAGTCCGCTGAGAGGGTCTGGCGGTGCTTTTCCAGAAGACTAGCTATAGCCGACATGTTGACTTCGCCGGCACCCCCGTCGGAGGAGCTAGGTACGGCACTGGTATCTCTGGCGCTCCGCTTCGTCGAGTGAGTTGGCATTTTTTGCCGGTTGCAACTACGGAGTGATATAATCACCCGCTCGCCGACTCGCTGGCGTAGTTTGTGGAGTTTTAAAAGAGTGGTAATGTAAAAAGTTGTGGGAGGGAGACTCAACACGTGTCTACTCCATCTTGCCCAAACCGGAAGTCTCAGTAGCCAACATTTTATTAAATTAACCAAAGATATAAATCTACACATTGAGTTTATTAGAGGTGGAGTTCCATCTCCGGGTTGGGGAGGAGATCTTGCCCCAAGTGGAAGAGTTCAAGTACCTCGGAGTCTTGTTCACGAGTGAGGGAAGAGTGGATGGTGAAATCAACAGGCGGATCGGTGCGGCGTCTTCAGTAATGCGGACACTGTATCGATCCGTTGTGGTGAAGAAGGAGTTGAGCCGGAAGGCAAAGCTCTCAATTTACCGGTCGATCTACGTTCCCATCCTCACCTATGGTCATGAGCTTTGGGTTATGACCGAAAGGACAAGATCATGGGTACAAATGAGTTTCCTCCGCCAGGTGGCGGGTCTCTCCCTTAGAGATAGGGTGAGAAGCTCTGTCATCTGGGAGGAACTCAAAGTAAAGCCACTGCTCCTCCACATAGAGAGCAGCCAGATGAGGTGGTTCGGGCATCTGGCCACCCGAACGCCTCCCTAGGGAGGTGTTTAGGGCACGTCTGACCGGTAGGAGGCCACGGGGAAGACCCAGGACACGTTGGGAAGACTATGTCTCCCAGCTGGCCTGGGAACGCCTCGGGATCCCCCGGGAGGAGCTGGACGAAGTGGCTAAGGAGAGGGAAGTCTGGGCTTCCCTGCTTAGGCTGCTGCCCCCGCGACCCAACCTCGGATAAGCAGAAGAAGATGGATGGATGGAGTTTATTAGAGTGATAAAACTGCCAACAGTTAATCAATAATCAATGTATCAGTGTGCAGCTTTTTAAACATCACAAAATGCTTCCTTAGTTAGATTTTGTGTTTTGTTTGTTTTCATTGCTGCTATTTTACCTGTTTTTTAATACATAAACAAGGTCAATTGTCTTTTTAGCACTTTCCCTTTCCTTTCTTTGTACTGAATACATTTTAATAATCATGTTAATTTTTGTAACAGTGGAATAGGCAGCACAGTTACAGTATAAATAAATATGTATGAACAAATTAGTCATCTTTGTTGCTTGTGGGATCTGAGCCGAGGCTGTCGTCGTGGCTTGTGCAGTCCTTTGAGACACTCGTGATTTAGGGCTATATAAATAATTGATTGATTGATTGAAAGCAAATGCTTAAAACAACTTAAGTCAATGGAAAAATTAGAGCCAATAAATATGTGTACGCTTTATTATCCGATTAATGGTTAAGATAATGGTTGACGATCAAAATAGTTGTTAGTAACAGATTTATTCAGTACAAATAAATACTTCAAGATGCAGGAGCGCACTTCAAGCTAATCCACAGGACGGTTTGGGGGCGTGCTAATAAACAAGAGCATTTGGTGACCTTTTGCTGTTCTTAGGGGGGGATTGACACAGACCCCCCTTAATGGCAGCAGCAGGTAGCAACACAGAGTGGGAACGCTCAGATGGGACCTTTAAAAAACCTGTTCTATCACACGTCCATGCACGCTGACTCACCGGACACTGATGGTGTGTGTGTGTGTAACAGGAGCTTTCAGCGTGTGCACTTACTTCAAGAGTGATGAGAGTACCACTTAATGTCTCATTATTGTTCCCACATTCTTCAGCAGATAAGGCAAAATGGTGGGTTTTTTTCCAAGGAGAAGGAGAGATGGCTGTGAATACGACAACTAAAATGCTGACTAGTTTATTCACCGGGATTGTTTGTGTGCAGAACATGTTAGTGCAGCGAATGACACAATGAATCCTGTAAGATCGGACAGGGGATGTCACGATATAAGAAATGTCATATCGCGGTTATTATTACCTACATATACACATATATATATATATATATATATATATATATATATATACATATATATATGTATATACATATATATATATATATATATATATATATATATATATATATATATATATATATATATATATATATATTAGGGATGTCCAATAATGGCTTTTTGCCGATATCCGATATTCCGATATTGTCCAACTCTTTAATTACCGATACCGATATCAACCGATATATACAGTCGTGGAATTAACACATTATTATGCCTAATTTGGACAACCAGGTATGGTGAAGATAAGGTACTTTTTAAAAAAAATTAATAAAATAAAGATAAATAAATATT
Organism: Nerophis lumbriciformis; assembly: GCF_033978685.3. Classification (NCBI taxonomy): domain Eukaryota; kingdom Metazoa; phylum Chordata; class Actinopteri; order Syngnathiformes; family Syngnathidae; genus Nerophis; species Nerophis lumbriciformis. The sequence goes on from NC_084565.2 coordinate 1,948,819, forward strand.
TAAAAAATTGTTGAATAAAAAAGAAAGTAAAACAATATAAAAACAGTTACATAGAAACTTGTAATTAATGAAAATGAGTACAATTAAGTGTTAAAGGTTAGTACTATTAGTGGACTAACAGCATGCACATTCATGTGTGCTTACGGACTGTATCCCTTGCAGACTGTATTGATATATATTGATATATAATGTAGGAACCACAATATTAATAACAGAAAGAAACAACCCTTTTGTGTGAATGAGTGTGAATGGGGGAGGGAGGTTTTTGGGGTTGGTGCACTAATTGTAAGTGTAGCTTGTGTTTTTTATGTTGATTTACAGATTAAAAAAAACGATACCGATCATTTTCGATATTACATTTTAACGCATTTATCGGCCGATAATATCAGACATCTCTAATATATATATATATATATATATATATATATATATACACATACATACATACATACACACACACATATGTATTATACATATGTATTATACATTATATATATACACATACCTGCCAACTTTTGAAATCAGAAAAACCTAGTAACCAGGGTCCAGGGGCCGCAGGCCCCGGTAGGTCCAGGACAAAGTCCTGGTGGGGGGGTTCAGGGGGGTTCGCCCCCCGACGCAAAATGATTGATTGCATTCAGACAGGTTAAAATGTTGCTAAAACCATCACTTTTCTATCAGTCACAGTGACTTTTCAAAACAAAAATATTACAGCAAAAATCATATGGGTTGATTGACATGTTTATTCTGTAAACTAACTTCAATAGTTTGAAATTATTTTGACAGTTAATGCCAGTTATCCTGTCAACCTTTCACAAGACTTCAATTTGTTAATTGAAAGCATAAACACTTTTTACAGTAAACAAATGGTAAAACAGTACTAAACAATTCCATTTAAAAAAAAATTGGTGTCATTATTAACTTTCTGTCCAAGCTTGTATAATCTACTGCCTTGTTCAATTGTAAAAAATATTCTGTGCCTAAAATTCACATTTCTATCACAATTATCATACTGTAAACATGGTAAGCTAACTTCATTAAAATTAATAGTCCTGTCAATAGCATGGAATTACAATTCAAATGTAGTTTTTTTGTAAGCCTTTCAAAAGAATTCAAAATATGAAAAATTAATGAAAATTAATTTAAGCCATCAGACACTTGAAAAGTGGCACATCACATCTCTAATGTAATCATTTTAACTTTTCAACAGAAATAGCACTGCAAAAATATTAAGGACATACTTCTGTATTTTGGTAGTTATGCTGTCAACATTTAACAAGATTTCTTCAACTTGGACTTGAAAGCATAAATAGTATAAACACTTTTAACAGTATAACAGTACTAAACAATTCCAATAGATAACATTGGTGTCATTACCTTTTTGTGGCTAAAATCCAAATATAGCAACGGCATTAGACTTGTGTTTTTTTGTCCCAACGTGGTCTTTTACATCGCTAATTCCTCCGTGTCCGATCGAAAAATCTTGTCTGCACAAGGTGCAATTCGCGTAGTTTTCACCCTTTTTGGAACGGATAATTATTCCCGGATAGGCTTTTGAATATTCTTCACGGAATGACTGCAGTTTTCTTTTCGGTTTAAGACTCGTTTGCGATTTTTCTCCGGCTGATTCCATGATCGTTCGCTCGTTTGGAAACAATGGGCAACAGGTGCCTCGTGCTTGGCAGCGGTGCTATAAATAGCCTCCCGCATGGCATTCGGAATGGCTCGATAGGAAGTTACGGGAAGCAGTGTCGATTGTGATTGTTGTTACGCGATTTCGTGAATAAAACTTAAAAAAAAAAAATTTAATGAATGAAAAACCGTATTTTTTATCACTGCAACCGTAACCCGGAATAGGTTGATGAAAACCGTACTAATTACGGGAAAACCGGAGTAGTTGGCAGGTATGTATACACCTACTCAGTGGCTTGGCACTCAGCATCAAGGGTTGGAATTGGGGGTTAAATCACCAAAAATGATTCCCGGGCGCGGCCACTGCTGCTGCTCACTGCTCCCCTCACCTCCCAGGGGGGAGGTCAAATGCAGAGGACACATTTTACCACACCTAAATAACTACCGTAGTTTCCGGTCTATAAGGCGCACTTAAAATCCTTTCATTTTCTCAAAAAACGACAGTGCGCCTTATAACCCGGTGCACCTAATGTACCGCATGATTCTGGTTGTGCTTACCGACCTTGAAGCTGTGTGGTTTGGTACATGGTGTAATGATAAGTGTGATTAGGAGATGGCAGTCATACATAAGAGATATATGCAAACTGCAATATGACGTCAGTACACAACACCAAAACTTCCATTGAAAATATAGAACATTACACACGGCGCTCAAAAATCTGTCAAAATGTTTTTAGTATGACTTTGGTAAGCTATGAAGCCGCACCGCTTGATGGATTGTCGGCACATTAAACATACGAGTATTACTATGGTGTGTGTATAAGGACCGCAAAATGGCACCCATTAGCAAACATATTACCTGGCGTTTTGTTTCACAATATTATGCAAAAACAACTTTTCTTACCATCTGGTACCTTCTGATCTGTATTTGGGATCTGCATAAGTCCTGAAAATTGGCGCGAGTCCGCTATTGTAGTCCGTAGTCGATAATTTTCTTCTTTTTCTCTATCTTCTTATGTGGCATTCATCTTCCAATGTTGCCATTTCTAATATAAAGTAGTGTAAAGTTCTTACTTATATCTGTCAGTAAACTCACCATAAAAGCACTAAAACATACCGGTATTGTGAGTTTACATTATTCACTCAAGGAACTTTAGTTATTAGAGAGTTCCGGTCGGGACACATTTCCGGCGTCGTTGTTGCACTCGAGAGCCACGGATGAGGAGATGCTGCTCCGTTATTGATTGAAGTAAAGTCTGAATGTCATTAAAACAGTTAGCTCCATCTTTTGACACTTCTTGCACTCCCGTCCTTGCACGCTACACGGCTAAAACAAAGATGACAGGGAGAAGACGTTGTCGAAGTGGAGGCACGTAGATAAGACCGCCCACAAAACGGCGCATGCTGAAGCGACTGTCAGAAAGCGGCTTGAGAATGATCTGTAAAAGCTGGCACAAGTTGCAAAAAAGAGTGAGAACGTTGAGGAATGCTCATCAAAGACTTATTTGGTACACCCCACAGGTGAACAGGCTAATTGGGAACAGGTGGGTGCCATGATTGGGTATAAAAGCAGCTTCCATGAAATGCTCAGTCGTTCACAAACAAGGATGGGACGAGGGTCACCACTTTGTCAACAAATGCCTGAGCAAATTGTTTAAGAACAACATTTCTCAAGCAGCTATTGCAAGGAATTTAGGTATTTCACCATCTACGCTCCGTAATATCATCAAAAGGTTCAGAGAATCTGGAGAAATCACTGCACGTAAGCCATGATATTACACACCTTGGATCCCTGAGGCGGTACTGCATCAAAAAGCGACATCAGTGTGTAAAGGATATCACCACATGGGCTCAGGAACACTTCAGAAAACCACTGTCAGCAACTACGGTTGGTCGCTACATCTGTAAGTGCAAGTTAAAACTACTATGCAAAGCCAAAACCATTTATCAACAACACACAGAAACGCTTTGCTTGGCCCGAACTCATCTAAGATGGACTGATGCAAAGTGGAAAGGTGTTCTGTGGTCTGACGAGTCCACATTTCAAAATGTGTTTGGTAACTGTGGACGTGGTGTCCTCCGGACTAAAGAGGAAAAGAACCATCCGGATTGTTCTAGGCGCAAAGAGTAAAAGGCAGCATGTGTGATGGTATGGGGGTGTATTAGTGGCCAAGACATGGGTAACTTACACATCTGTGAAGGCACCATTAAAGCTGAAAGGTACATACAGCTTTTGGAGCAATCCAAGCAACGTTATCATGGACGCCACTGCTTATTTTAGCAAGACAATGCCAAGCCAGGTGTTACAACAGCGTGGTTTCATAGTAAAAGAGTGCGGGTACTAGACTGGCCTGCCAGTAGTCCAGACATTGAAAATGTGTGGTGCAATATGAAGGCTAAAATATTAGAAGCGAGACTGTTGAACAACTTAAGCTGTACGTTTGTACATCAAGCAAGAATGGGAAAGAATTCCACTTCAAAAATGTGTCTCCTCAGTTCCCAAACCTTTACTGAGTATTGTTAAAAGGAAAGGCCATGTAACACAGTGGTAAAAATGCCTTTTTTGCAACTGTGTACAGCTCTACTAATGGACATTGGAGTGTTACTTTCAAAGGCAAAATTAAAGTATTGCTAGAAACATAATTTTATATGGCACTTTATTGTATTATATGTATAGTACATGTTCCAAAAAAATGCATAAAACACAGTATATTTAAATATACTAAATGTAAAAAAGGGAATAAATATTCAAAATAAGTAGTTTGGTTACGCCATCATGAGCGCAACACAAGGTTGTAAAAGTTTCAACTACAATTCTAAATAAGATGTCAAAAGCAAACTGAAATCAAATACACACAGCTTGAAGATTGATTTATGATGATTTATCAAAATATAAAAGAAATATACCTGAACAGAACGCTCATGATGGTTACACCAAAAAGTAACGCTATGAATCGCGTTTTTCCAAGTTTTTGGGGCATTTTTATGCTATTTCCAAGCATCTCCTTTTTATTATCGTTGATTTTAAATGGTCAAACTAATGCATATTATATATGCATGCCCTAATAAACAAAAAAAAAGTTTATTTATTTTGATTGTTACATTTTGAAGTACATTTGTGCAGGTGGGTGCGAATGTAGCCATTACCAGAGCTGTACACAACATGTTGCTGCCATTAAATTCTAAATTCATGATTTGCAAAAAAAAAAGAAGTTTCTCAGTGTGAACATGAAATATCTTGTCTTTGCAGTCTATTCAATTGAATATAAGTTGAAAAGGATTTGTTGTATTCTCTTTTTATTTACCATTTACACAACGTGACAACTTCACTGCTTTTGTATATAAAACCTTCATGGAGGTGTTTTTTAGGGGCTTCATAGGCAGAATAAAGTGGCTCCTGATCGTATTTATTCAATATTTAGAATGCATTAAAAATACAGAATGCATTAAAAGAACATCCACTGTCATGTCTTTCATAATGATTGTGAACAATAGGCAAAATTTAAAAAAAAAGTGCAGTTCCCTTTTCAAGAAAATGACTGGCAATTAAAATGATCACAAGGTATCATTAAAAATCAAGTGCACGTATCATTTTATTGTAGGCTATTTGAATTGAGTTGAATATAAATAAGATAACGCCATCATTTTTGACATCCTGAGATTTCATATCGTTTGAAGACTATTTCCCGAAGTACACAACTTATTGAACTTTACCAGACACATGAGGTATTTTAGCACAATGTATCGGATCGGTATCGCCGATACCAGCCTGAATTTCACTCTGTATCGGATCGGAATGAAAATCGGTGGTATGGCACATCACTAGTTGCATAAACAGAACTTGTACATAGGACCTACCGTGCTCCATTACTAGCATTAGACATGCAACTGTAAACAATCTATGCTCCAAAGCTAGAAAGTGTGACTTGTTAGAACTGATCAGCTTCAGTGTGGTGTTGAAGGGGGGTTCCTCCTGTCTTTGTTCCTAGCTTGCATTACCACTCCATTTCCCCGCCAGGGTGTAAAATGAGCCTCTTTTTGTCCGAGCCTTCACAGTAAAAAGCCGATCTTCACCAGTCCAACGAGCACATAATGGACACAGGATCCAGTTTCTGGCTCCTGGAGGCCAAAGAGCAGCGCCAACATTCGTCTCTAGATAACTTTTTAACCTCGACCTGTAGACCAGACATCATCACACACATTAAGGCGGCCATTAAGGGCGGACTAACGGGCGTTGGGTTTCAGGGCTGGGCTCGGGATGACCTGACGCAACTTCTCCGGGAAGACGACACTGTCACGTGTGACTCGGGTTACAGAAATAAAACGTGCATACCTGAAACCTGTTAGAATAATTATGTGTACGTTTTCACACAACTCTTATGCTTAAAGGCCGTTGCTATAGTTATTATCAATTGTGCTGAAGTTGAACTTTTCTATCTGTGCAAAGGGACAACTTGCAATCTTGGATTGCAAGTCGTCTCGTATCAGTGTTTGTGTCCAGAACATCGAGTACCGTGACGCAGACAAAGCAGAGACAGGGCGATGGCCCGAGTGTCAGCACATTTGCATTTCTGAATAATCATATATTGTGTCTGACTGAGGCTGCTGAAATTACCCCCCTTCCTTCAGAAGCAGCCTCAGAGATGTAACCAGAGACCTCCCAAATAAATAGAGGAGTACGTGGGACTGGACCTTAGAGTGTAGGTTGGAACTGTAACTAAGAGTACAGCCCAATACGTCTCTCCTCATTGAGCCAAATTGAACTCTGTCTCTGCATGATTCCTTGCTTCTTGTCTGTTTAATAGATGTCATCAGTGTTTGAACCTGACAAACCTTACAATTTTTACTCCTGTTTTATCCTCCTTACAACCAGAGCGGTGTCCCTCTGGGCTCCATCCTCAGACCACTGCAAATACAAACCCTGTTTCCATATGAGTTGGGGAATTGTGTTAGATGTAAATATAAACGGAATACAATGATTTGCAAATAATTTTCAAGCCATATTCAATTGAATATGCTACAAAGACAACATATTTGATGTTTAAACTCATAAACTTTATTTTTTTTTTGCAAATAATAATTAACTTAGAATTTCATGGCTGCAACACGTGCCAAAGTAGTTAGGAAAGGGCATGTTCACCACTGTGTTACATGGCCTTTCCTTTTAACAACACTCAGTAAACGTTTGGGAACTGAGGAGACACATTTTTGAAGCTTCTCAGGTGGAATTCTTTCCCATTCTTGCTTGATGTACAGCTTAAGTTGTTCAACAGTCCGGGGGTCTCCGTTGTGCTATTTTAGGCTTCATAATGCGCCACACATTTTCAATGTCTGGACTACAGGCAGGCCAGTCCAGTACCCGCACTCTTTTACTATGAAGCCACGTTGATGTAACACGTGGCTTGGCATTGTCTTGCTGAAATAAGCAGGGGCGTCCATGGTAACGTTGCATGGACGGCAACATATGTTGCTCCAAAACCTATATGTACCTTTCAGCATTAATGGTGCCTTCACAGATGTGTAACTTACCCATGTCTTGGGCACTAATACACCCCCATACCATCACACATGCTGCCTTTTACACTTTGCACCTAGAACAATCCGGATGGTTCTTTTCCTCTTTGGTCCGGAGGACACGACGTCCACAGTTTCCAAAAACAAATTGAAATGTGGACTCGTCAGACCACGGAACACTTTTCCACTTTGTATCAGTCCATCTTAGATGAGCTCAGGCCCAAACGGTTTTCACCTTGCATAGGAGAGTTTTAACTTGCACTTACAGATGTAGCGACCAACTGTAGTTACTGACAGTGGGTTTCTGAAGTGTTCCTGAGCCCATGTGGTGATATCCTTTACACACTGATGTCACTTGTTGATGCAGTACAGCCTGAGGGATGGAAGGTCAAGGGCTTAGCTGCTTATGTGCAGTGATTTCTCCAGATTCTCTGAACCCTTTGATGATATTACGGACCGTAGATGGTGAAGTCCCTAAATTCCTTGCAATAGCTGGTTGAGAAAAGTTTTTCTTAAACTGTTCAACAATTTGCTCACGCATTTGTTGACAAAGTGGTGACCCTCGCCCCATCCTTGTTTGTGAATGACTGAGCATTTCATGGAATCTACTTTTATACCCAATCATGGCACCCACCTGTTCCCAATTAGCCTGCACACCTGTGGGATGTTCCAAATAAGTGTTTGATGAGCATTCCTCAACTTTATCAGTATTTATTGCCACCTTTCCCATCTTCTTTGTCACGTGTTGCTGCCATCAAATTCTAAAGTTAATGATTATTTGCAAAATGTTTATGAGTTTGAACATCAAATATGTTGTCTTTGTAGCATATTCAACTGAATATGGGTTGAAAATGATTTGCAAATCATTGTATTCTGTTTATATTTACATCTAACACAATTTCCCAACTCATATGGAAACAGGGTTTGTATATTTAGTTTCAAACAAAACTTGCGCCTTGCTTGAGAAAATAATAGACACAATGTTGAATTTAAATGGAACACAAACTACATCATTGGGACGTAATGATAAACACTAAACAGTATTAATAACTAACAAAACTGTGGTAAAACTCCTGAGAGTTAGTATTGAAAGTGTTTTAATTAAAATGATCGTAAAGCCGTGATTGGTAACCACACTTTGATAAACTCACAGTTGCTCGCTAGCTAGCTTAAATGCCAACATGGAAACAAGAGACATTAACGTCTTTCCCCATTAAGAAACAACATACCCCAATATAAACATGCATAAAGACATTGCTGCCTGAACAACTAAGAAATTACAAGTACCGCATTGTTCGAACTATTGATAGCACCAGTATATAAAGTTAAAGTTAAAGTTAAAGTACCAATGATTGACACACACACACTAGGTGTGGCGAGATTATTCTCTGCATTTGACCCATCACCCTTGATCACCCGCTGGGAGGTGAGGGGAGCAGTGGGCAGCAGCGGTGGCCGCGCCCGGGAATCATTTTGGTGATTTAACCCCCAATTCCAACCCTATATGAGCCGCACCACTACATTTTAGGGAAAAATATTCATGTTTCCATATATTTGTCGCAGCGGACGATAAACTGCAGACATATACGTTGTAAAATGAGTCATTTACACAGAAAGACTTTGTAAATGTTTATTTACATAACTTATTTGTTTCCACGGCATGGACTGGAGTGTGAGCTGCTTTTCTCAACGTCTTTTCGTAAAATCTTGCACTCTTCTGCCCTTTTTGATTACCTCTTGAGGAACTCTGAAGAAACCTTTATCCTTTTCGCGATTTTAATGATTAGTAAAGCCGAAAACAACACAAGCATATGGCATTTTTCTTTAAGAAAGGCTAGCTTGACCACCACGCATATTTAACGGTCGGGACGTGACCCTGACGTGACGTGGGTAAAATCCCAGCCTCCGGAGGAATATGGCACAGGAAGTGAACTAGAACAACAACCGTTGTGCTTTTATCAGTAAAAAACAAAAACAAAACACTAAATCTTTGAAAAATGTAAATGGAAGAAGATAAACTTAACAAAATAATATAGCTCTTACAAAGCCAGAACATTATCTTATGTTTTTTCCTCCAAGAAAGTATATTGTGGGTCTGTTTTAGGGTTGTCCCGATACCAATATTTTGGTACCGGTCCCAAAATGTATTTCGATACTTTTCTAAATAAAGGGGACCACAAAAAATGTCATTATTGTCCTTAATATAACAAAAAATTTTAGTGTACATGAAACATATGTTTATTATTGTAATTTAGTCCTTAAATAAAATGTTGAACATACTAGACAACTTGTCTTTTAGTAGTAAGTAAACAAACAAAGACTCCTAATTAGTCTGCTGACGTATGCAGTAACATATTGTGTCATTCATACACCTATTATTTTGTACACATAATGAGGGACAAACTGTAAAAATGGATTATTAATCCACTTGTTCATTTACTGTCAATATCTGCTTATTTTCTGTTTTAACATGTTCTATCTACACTTCTGTTAAAATGTAATAATCACTTATTCTTCTCTTCTTTGATACTTGACATTAGTTTTGGATGATACCGCACATTTAGGTATGGATGCGATACCAAGTAGTTACAGGATCATACATTGGTCATATTCAAAGTCCTCATGTGTCCAGGGACATATTTACTGACTTTATTAACATAATATGAATTAAAAAGAAAAGAAAAAAGATTTTGTGACGATAAAAAATACTGACGTAATCAGTAGTATCGACTAGATACGCTCTCGTACTTGGTATCATTACAGTGGAAGTCAGGTGTAGATCCACCCATGGCATTTGTTTACATCCGGTGAGCTATTGTATCCTCCTCCGGTGTGTAGTGAAGCATGTTTAGCTATTCCTCGTCCTCCAGTGATAATGCTACTTGTAAGAAACTCACTTTATTTGTCGCCATGGAAGTCAGGATTAGTGATTTAAGAAGTACCGTATTTTTCGGACTATAAGTCGCAGTTTTTTTCATAGTTTGGCCGGGCTCCAGTGCGACTTATATATGTTTTTTTCCTTCTTTATTATGCATTTTCAGCAGGTGCGACTTATACTCCGGTGTGACTTATACTCCGAAAAATACGGTAGCTAAAACACTGTGGATGGATGTTAGCCATGTCTTACAGCAGCTCTTCCTGAGGGTGTTTCAGTGTTATAACTTCACCTTTATCTTTACTTTTTACACCAAAATGCTTCCGTTCTCCCTTTTCTGTCTACACACTGTGTCTGCTTGTAAGTGCTCCGTGTGTGTGATGACCATGATGTGAAATGTTCATATTGTTACATCCTTAGTACATCATGACTCCTCTAAATGGCTTTTTAGTCACCTTTAAAGCAAGATGCTCATTCAGAAAGTTGAGGTTTGACAAAAAAGACGGCGTGAACGTGTGTGTGTGTGTGTGTGGAGGGGGGGGGGGGGGGGGGGTGTGAGGGTGTGTGTGTGTTTATGTGTGTGTGTGTGAGTGTGTGTGTGTGTGTGTGTGCAGACAAATGTGCAGTGTGTGTGTATATCATAAAGAGCTTAATGGAAGCAAGCGGCTTTCTTAATGGCAAAAGCCAGCAGTGTCGTGCAGCAGGACATAATGTTGTTATGATGTGGATTAGTGAGGTCACAAAATAAACATTGGAGATGATGATAGTGTTCTCACCCTCACTGTGCACGTGCAGGTGAATGTGGGCCGCCGCCACCCGACCGGTGGGCCCGTCAGAACCAGGCTGGAACCTTTGGAGCGGCGCTGGGCCGTGACTCATCCAGAAAGACCTTAAATCAGAAGCTAAGCTAAATGAGGATGATGCTCGTTTAATGCTGACAAGGTTTATGTAGCGCTCTTGAAATAAAAACACAGTTTTACTGTAAGTGCTTGGTGGTCTGTGCTGCCAGAGGTCCACTTCCACCTAGAATTATCCTCACAGATTGTTTTGTTTCGGATCAACTTTAATACGTTTGTGCATTTGCGTCCAAGAGCACATTTTGGTATTTGACTAAGTGCAAACGCGTCGAGTCACACTTGTGCTGCTAAACCACACACACACACACACACACACACACACACACACACACACACACACACACACACACACACACACACACACACACACACACACACACACACACACACGACTTTGCTTAACATGCTAACACTCAAATGAGAAGATGCTATGTTTTTTTTAAATATTTGACAGAAAATGTGATTTTGGAGTTTAAACACATCAAATAAAAGTCAGCTATGGAGGTTAATTTGTGTCTTTATTACAAAGCTTCTTTTGGATACATCATTTTTGGCATTTGAATTTTGTGAACGGAATTGTTTAACGTCATATTATGCTGGCAAAATATGTTTTCGAAAATTCAGTTTTCTTAAAATGCATTGTTTTGAAGTTCTGTGTAAAATAATTCAGTGTAAAAGAAGGATCAGTGTAGGGCTGCAGCTAACGATTATTTTTCTATCGATTAATCTATAGATTATTTTTTCGATTAATCGGTTAATCTATAGATTATTTTTTCGATTAATCTATAGATTATTTTTCCTTTAACCGATTATTTTTTTTATTTAAAATGAAGAGGAAAAAATAAATGTAGGCCAGTTTTTTCAAAAGGCATTGCTTTTATTTACAAAAAAAAAGGTATGGCCACTCAGTCAACATTGACAACAACATGACAAAATATTCTGTAACAATGTAAACATTTAAAACTTTTAACATTTAACAAAATTAAAAGTATCTTATTTGCTTTTTAATGTGCAAATATAAAAGTAAACATCCAGTGCAAATCTTAATATTCTGCAATAGTATAAGCATTTCAAAAGTAAAAGTATTGCTTATTTTGCTTTAAAATGTGCAAAAATAAAGATAAACATCCAATACAAAAAAGTGTACAGTGTAAACATTTCAACAAAAGTAAAAGTATTTCTTATTTTGCTTAATAACACAACAATGATAGTATGATTAAAGTGAAAGTTAATTGTTGGTTTGTACATAGTATATGTAACTGTTAATGTTGTAAAAGGTATTTGCACAACTAATTAACGTTAGCGTTTGTGACACGTCTTGTGCCGTGGGGTTCTTTCAGGACCGACAGACTGAACGCCAGACGGCTTTGCCAGGTTTACAATCTTTTAATTTTACACAAAGTCTTTTCTCTTCCAACTCTTTTCTCTTTCTTTCCTCGCTTTTCAACTCCTCTTCCTCGCCCGCTCGTCGTCCTCTGTCTCTGGCTCTCCTCTATGGCGTCACATTAGTGCCAAAAATCCGAGCACATAAAAACTGTTATCGCGCGCTAATTCTCCACTTCGTGCGCACGCGCGACACCATTTTGCGCGCGCGTGGTGCCTTTTGCGCGCGCGCGATGCCTTTCGGTGCGCGCGCGACGCCTTTCTGCGCGCTCTCTGTGTACTCCTGGCATCTCTCCTCGCGCTGTCATGTTCCTTTTTGGCACTTTGGGGGCGGGTATGCTTAGACGGCCCCTCCTTTCTGATTGGCTGTGAGCATTTTTCATATGACCAATCATTCTCCAGTGTAGCAACGTTGTAGCCATCTTACCTCGGACATCTAGCCTCAATCATTACATCGATGTCAATGGTACATGTACTAATTAAATTACCATAACTTGCTCGATTTTCGACCAATTTACAAACGGTTTGCCTTGTTACAAATCTTATTACATGTAGATATGACATAGGATGCTGTACCTGTTGAAATTACCTCTTTCGCTTTAAAAAAAAAAAGACTTAATTGTGCAACATAGTTGTGTAGGGTCAGTGTTAGTCAGTTCTCTGATTATTTTAAACTGTTTCAGAATACATTATTAAAAGCTATTTTTAACATTTTAAAAACAAAATTCAAAGATTATTTCATTAATTTTATGGCTGAATTAAAAGAAATTCCATAAATTAAAAAACAAATGTTCAAGAAGAAGTGAAAATATAAAATAATGTTATTGCTGGTGGACCAGTTCTGGCTGAAAGATGTGATTATGGTGTTTGTTGTGTTATTATTTATTTGGGTCACAGTTTGTATTACCCTGTATTGTGTTTATGTGCTATGAAATAACCTTCATCAGCGCGCGACATTTTTTTATCCACTTCTTCCTCCGTAAATCTTGATACATATTGACGATGACCCGCCCTGCTATACTTCTGATTGGCTCTGAGCATTTTTCAGCATTTTTCAGCGTTTTTCGCCTGACCAATCAGAAAGGAGGGGCCGTCTAAGCATAAAGTGCCAAAAAGAAACATGACAGCGCGAGGAGAGATGCCAGGAGTACACAGAGAGCGCGCAGAAAGGCGTCGCGCGCGCGCAGAAAGGCACCACGCGCGCACGAAGTGGAGAATCAGCGCGCGATAACAGTTTTTATGCGCTCGGATTTTTGGCACTAATGTGACGCCATACTCCTCCTCTCTCGCTCCACGTCAGCTTCACTTTGGCTCCTTCCAGTCTCTCTTCCCTCTCTCTCTGCTGCTCCGCTTTTCTTCAGCGAGAGGAGATTGGATGATCGTGCCCAGGTGCGCGATTGCAGCGTCGCTCCCGGCGCGCCCCGCCTCGCCGCTCGCACGCCGGCCCCGCCTCTCCACAGCGTTAAAGAGGAGCGCGTCTTTTTAAACACTGAACAGGCACGCCAAACGCGCCTCTCAGAGCGAAACAGTGTTTTAGTTTATGAATTTACAACGCAGATACAAATGACACATCCATGTTTTTGTGTAATGATGACAACGTATACTCACGCGGACGATTGACTAGTTGATGGTGATGGCAAGAACGCTGTCGGGTGTTTTCTTTTCAAATGTTCGTTCATAGCCGTTGTGCTGCTATGATAGGCCATTTCCGCTCGACACAGTGTGCATACAAAAACATTATTAGGCCGTTTATTGAAATACTCCCACACTTTTGACGACTTTTGGCGTGCTTTTTTCTCCTCGCTCGCATCGTCTGCTTTGCGCTCCGCCATGACAGTAGTGTGACGTAAATATGCGACGCGTCGACGCACAAAAACGACGTCGACGTATTTACGTAACCGATGACGTCGACTACGTCGACGCGTCGTTTCAGCCTTAGATCAGTGTATAAAGATTCAGTGCAGAAATAATCATTGTTTCAATAGTCAAGACCCACTTCTGATAAATTAAGACTGAAGTAATCGATGGCGTCTCAGAACCAGTCAAAGACGTGCTTAAGTTTCCAAGCAACGAATATTACCACACTGACTTTTTCTGCACCTCATTTTTTTTTACACTGAATTTTTTTACTCCGATTTTTTTAACACTGATTTTTTTATACACTGAATTTTATAGCACTGACTTTTTTTTAACACTATTTTTTTACACTGAATTAATCTGAAATTAATTTTTTACGCTAATTTTTTATATACTGATTTTTTTACACTGAATTATTTTACTCCAAATTTTTATCGTAGTAGAATTTTTTTTTCAGATTTATATAAATTTTTTTTTTACACTTCAAGTTTTTCTGCACCTAATTTTTTTACTGCTGTTTTTTTGACAGTGATTTTTTTCACTGATTTTTTTTTTAACGCTGATTTTTTTATACATTGAATTTTATAGCAATTACTTTTTTACACTGAATTTTTCTGCAATTATTTTTTCTACACTGAATTTTTTTAACACTGATTTTTTTTTTACACATAATTTTATCGCACTGGAAATGTTTTCCCTCATTTATTTACACAGATTCTTTTTTTACACTAAATTTTTCTGCAACTATTTTTTTTACAGACTGAATTTTAAAACTCTATTTTAAAACACTATTTCAAAACACTGTATTTTCACAAACTGATTTTTGAAACACACAGTCTGTTTACAAATTGTTCTTCAATGAAGTTGTCAGCATTATTTATTGTAAAAAAATTCCTAACACAAAAAAGTGATTAATCTTTGGAAACAGACAAAATGTACTAAAAATCAACTATTGTTTTAACTATTTAATTATCTAACACGTGCCTAAAATATATCAAGCTGAATTTATAAGCCGAAATTAGAGCCACTTAATATGTGTACACTTTAGTTTATTTACTTTGTACTTGACACAGCTTTCAGTTGTAAAAAAAATGCAAACAAGCACAAGTATGTTGAGTAAATTAGTATCTAACAGTAATAATAACTGGTGTAAAATTAGTAAAAAGATAAGACAGGTGACTTACCTTTGTTGGTTAGCATGTAGCATGTTAGCATGTAACTAGCTTGGTTTTAGCTGTGAAATGTGGTCACGTGACATCCACTTTAAAGCCTTCTTCTACTTATTAATCATATCTGTAGCTCACTACATTGTCCATAATCATTATTCTTCTACTTATTAATCATATCTGTAGCTCGCTACATTGTCCATAATCATTATTACATGAATTATTGTCGTGTTTATTGGCCTTCTTTCTTCTTTCCCGGTTCAACCCTGGCGACCAATAGGAGAAGAGATAAATGTCACGAGGTTTCCTATGAGGCGTTTAAGTGCGCTCGGATTTTTTTTAAACCGCAAGAAAAGTGACCAATTTTAGGAAATGACAAAATGTACATAACGTCAACTAAAGTGTGAAGTATTTAATTATCTAGTACGTGCCTGAAAATATATCAAGCTGAATTTAAAAGCCGAAATTAGAGCCACTTAACATGTGTACACTTCTTTCTTCTTCCCGGTTCAACCCTGGCGACCAATAGGAGAAGAGATAAATGTCACGAGGTTTCCTCTGAAGCGTTTAAGTGCGCTTGGATTTATTTATTTTTTTTAAACAGCAAGAAAAGCAATTAATCTTCAGAAACTGACAAAATGTACTAAAACATCAACTAATGTTTGAACTATTTAATTATCTAACACGAGACTAAAATATATCAAGCTGAATTTAAAAGCCGAAATTAGAGCCACTTAACATGTGTACACGTTAGTTTATTTACTTTGTACTTGACACAGCTTTCAGTTGTAAAATAATGCAAACAAGTACAAATATGTTGAGTTAATTAGTATCTAACAGTAATAATAACTGGTGTAAAATTAGTAAAAAGATAAGACAGGTGACTTACCTTTGTTGG